>NC_057797.1:392456882-392756882 GCF_018294505.1 Triticum aestivum | reverse complement strand
GTAAGTGACCTTGTCAGATTTGGCTACGCGTGCAGAACGTAGCTTATGGGTGATGTTGCAGAGCCAATCATCCGCATCGAGGGGCTTGACGGAATGATGGAAGGTTGGTGGGGTCAGCTTGATGAAATCATTGAGAGACACCAAGTCATTCCTTTGGTGATGTGCAGTGTTCTGCTCAATGCGTTCTAGCAGACGGTTGGTCTCATGTTTATTCCTTTCTGCCTCCAACATGACTTCAGCCAAGGAAGGTGGATGAGGCAGATTCCCATCCCTAGCTCCACTGGCTTCACCCTACTCCTGGGCAGCAGGGTTGCTTCGAGTATTGGCCATCCTCGGAAAACAAAACAACGGTTTAGACAAGGATGGCAAAATTCTGGCAAGGAAGTGCAGAATGTAATGGATGACACAGAATGCAGAGATGTTCATCTGTATGACATGGTAACATAGAAACTGCCATATATATACCATCGGTCATACACACCATACATAGTTTAGTACAAGCCCAGGCTAAAGTACAACTGCTGTGAAAGGCGATACATCTCATCAGAGGCATTCCAAGCTCCATTACATTATTTATCCACGCCTCCGAAATTTAGTACACACCAAGTTGTATCCCACGTCACGCAGGACTTTGGAAGATACAACTGTTACAATACTGGTGCTGCTACTACCAACTTAGACGTCTCCGTAGTAATCTTCATAGAGATTACCCCCATGTCCTGGAAGCTGGACGTGATCATCTGGAAACAGTGGGTCCTATGGAGCTTGTAGTCCATAAGGACCCGGATGTGGCCTGGGTCCAACGAACGGTGCCAGACAAGGTCCACGGGGAGGAGTGATGCCTCCTACATCACGCCAATCCATATGATTCGGCAGACCAGATCGCACGGGGTACAAATCCCGCATATCCATATACCCAGCCTGCACAGCAGGTGCAAACCGTGTCAGAGTGGCCCAGTGGTCAGATCAAGTGTTGAAGAGCTCCATTCGCAAGGCACGATTCTCGCTGTCCTTATCCTCAAGCAAATCTATGGTAGTGCGGAGTAGCGAATCCTCATGAGCAGAGTCGGTGTAAACAGCCGAGTAGTAACCTTCTGCTCCAGGGAGTGACGCTGGCATATAACGGAACTCAGTGTTCCGAAGCAAGGCAAGCCTAGCCCGCATAATAGTCATCATCAAGTAAGCAGCGTCCTGCACGGACATCTTGATGGTAACCCCAAGTCCATATGAGCAATGGAGGGGTTCAGTGGCTCTAGGATAGGAAAGGTATATCCTGACTATACAAAGATACTGGCTCTGGTTGAAATCTCGATACTG
Organism: Triticum aestivum; assembly: GCF_018294505.1. Classification (NCBI taxonomy): domain Eukaryota; kingdom Viridiplantae; phylum Streptophyta; class Magnoliopsida; order Poales; family Poaceae; genus Triticum; species Triticum aestivum. Next base: position 392,755,565 of record NC_057797.1, on the reverse strand, counting down.
CTCCTCGACGGTATACTCAGGATACCATCGGTAGCCAGCCTCGATCATCACACGGACCAACATGGCCGTGTGACCAAGTACATCAAGACACCGAGTCAAACGAATCACCTGATGTGGGGTGCGAGAAGCCATCTGAAACACGAAGTAATGCAAAGGCATTAGAATTCCTAGGAGAAATCGGACAACATAACGGCTGTAAATGCTCAGAAAAAGATTTGAGACATTCACAAGGATTTGCATAGTCACTCAACAACATCATATCAAGGTTTTGGTTCAACTGACAACATACTAAAAGTAGTAGAAACTGAACTGAGGCCTAGAACCAACAATCCTATAAGAGTCTACGGATTAGTAACACATGAACCTGATAGAAAAATGAGATCCTAGTCCTTAACCCCCGTGGAAAGAATGGACTGACTCAGATCAAAATGTCATGAGGTAAAGGAGTAAATAGAGACTTACATTCCCTCCCACAATCAATTCCCCTACATATAACTAAAGCATTTCTAGACTCGATATCGACCAGTTTGGCTTGATGAACCTACAGGTAGTCCGGCTCTGATGCCAACGCTGTCAGGACCCTGATTCTAAGCCACATCGATCTAGCATGTAACACATCATATCACTTTGCGGCCTCATCCACGGTATTCCCATGGGTGCCACCTTACCTGGCCCGGGACCATTTGCGCCTTTTGGCTCACGTATATGATAGTGTCGCTAGCATCCATATGATCGAGAACCCGGTCCAACATGACTAGTCGTGAACCCAAAGTGGCACTAACTTACAGGGACATGCATACATAACCCGGCAACGAACATTTCGGTCATTAGCGAGTGAATTCGGGCTGTAGCAACTAGGCAAGTAGGACTCTGGGAATCCGGGCTATAGCAGGCTAACATGACTCCGAAAGATATCGCGTGACATTTCCCTGAAGGGAGAGACATAGGATCGAACAAGGACACATGCCAGCCAGTCTAAGTGTTCCGGAGCAGTAGCAACTGGGCTAACAGGACTCTGGTAAATCAGGCTATAGTAGACTACCATGGCTCAGTGGAAGCACCAGACCACATTTCCCCATAAGAGAGGCTACCAAGGATAGACAACTAGGTTGTAGGATACCACACATACCAAGCATTTCAATCATACACACAATATGCTCGATATGTGCAAATACAACATGGCATCACAACAAAACTCTACAACTCAAGTACTTTATTTAAAAGGCTCCGGAGAGCCATACATAACATATCCATACAGGTAGGGGTCACACAACCCAACACTCAAGTCATACAAACATACAAGCACATGCGGAAGCAAACTTGTCTGGGTACAGACAACTAGAAAGCAAGAAGGCTTGACGAAGCCTGTCTATCTACAAGGCCCTTCACGGCTCAGGATCACCACCTGGGTGGCAAGTTACTCGTCAACGTCGGTATTTACATAGAACCCATCGGAGGGGGCGATGTTCTCTTCTGCAACAGTTTATTAAGCAAACATGAGTACAAAGGTACTCAGCAAGACTTACATCAGATCCTACATACATGCAACATTATCAATAAAGGGATGGTGGGGTTATTGCAGCAAGCTAGCTTTGACTCTTGGTTAAACTATTTTACGAGACAACAACTTGTAAATGTTTTGCGCACACGAGTCCACTACTCACCACAACAATACACTACCGCGGACCCTCTTCTGTCATCCTACGGAAGGGCCATCCACGACACTCACACTTGTCTTGAGGCTTTTAGTAGTTTCCATTTACTTGTCTATGAACTGTATGGGTAACCAAGTAGTCCATTACCGCAGACGCGGCTATTTGAATAGATGATGTTAACCATGCAGGGGTGTACTTCTTCACACATGTTTCCACCACTTAGCGTCTGCACACGACATGTGCTCGGCAGACTTCAAGCGAAAGCCGACGTGGGTGAAGACCACGACCTGACTAACCACACAAGTCTCTAGTCCAGGTTTATCGTCTATTCGGGTTCCATCCGCAAGGAAATCCGGCCGGGGTGTCCTCAACGGCCCCAAACGATGTGTACAGGGTTCCCGAGACACCAAACGGGCGCCCGGTAGACCGTGCCACGTACCCACCGCATCACAACCCACCCCGTGGGTCAGCGCTGCGCACGGCCTCCAGTAAACTACAAACACTAGAAACTACTTGCAACTCCTGGACATAGGACATGGGGGTTAATAAGTCAAGCGGGGTCATATTTCAGGGCCCAATGCATGGTAGTAGCTGATCTTAAATCACACATACAGATCTCAGTTCTTAGGGACGGTTCCAATGAAACAACCCACCATGTACTCCTACATGGCCTCTCATCGATACCTTTACCAAAACATGTTCAACACTTCACTCTCATCACCGACACAACCATTTCACTCTAGCCCACCACCCAGATGAACCATACCTAACACGAATCTAAGCATAGCAGGCATAGCATGGTAGGAAACGCAAACATGGCTCAAACAACTCCTACACATGCTAGTGAGTTTCATCTAGTTACTATGGCAAAGACAGGTCATGCAGAGGAAATGGGTTCAACTACCGCAGCACACAACAGTTTGAAATGTTGTTGTCTTAAATGCAGTAAATGAGAGCAGGAGCAAGAAGATGGGATTGTATCGATATGATCAATTGGGGGTGGGGTTGCTTGCCTGACAGAGTGGTCGAGGGGTACTGCCCTTCAACTGGATACTCGTGAATATCCTCGGGAGTAGAACCTACCACGCAGATCACACCAGTAACACAATCAATACATGGCAATATGCAACATTATGATGCATGAAAATGACATGGCAAAATGAGTGTGTTGGGCTAATGCAACTAAAACCAGGGTGGTTTGAGCTTATTTGAATCAAAGATTCAAATCCCGACTCAAGTTATGAGCTCATATAAGTGCATTATCATATTTCATTTAATCAGCAAGGTTAAATTGCTTTGACATGCATGAAACCAGTACCAATGGATAGATTGGATTTTTTGATCATTTTTCATATATAAATCTTTGCATTCTGAGCTATAGATTAATTTCTGTGATTTTTTGAAGTTTGTAACAATTTCTGGAATTTTCTGAATAAGTTTAAATCCAGAAAATTCTTTACAGCATCAGCATTGCGTCACTGTGACGTCACCAGGTCAACGGGGCCGGTCTAGGTCAAACTGACCATTGGGTCCCGCGTGTCAGTGGTTAACTAAACTAACTAAATTTAGTTAGCCATAACCTAGGTTAATTAGCAGGGCTGGGCCCTACCTGTCATAGACCCAGGGGAGGTCAAACCCATGGTCAAACCGGGGCTAACCACCAGCGTTTAGCCGCCGGCGGCAGCAGACGCGGCAGAGGGGCGCGGGCTTCGCGCTCTAGCGACCAAAAGGACGGCGGGGCCCATCTACTTGAAGCTGGGGACGAGTCGCATCGAGTGGTGGCGGTGGTTGGGCTCGGGGTGTCTGGAAACATCGCCGGTGATGACCTTGGCGGCTGCCGGAGCTCGGGTGAGCTCGGGGTCGTTGCTACGACGAGCAAGGCGGAGTGGGGTTGGCACCTACGTGCTCTACGTTGTGCGGCGAGCAAGGTGGACATGTCAGCTGGGCCATTGCGTGGCCGGAGACACGTCGGCGGTGAGCACATGTGGCGGTGGGTGCGGGTGAGCTCGTTGTGGTTGCTACAGCGTGCTAGGAAGAGAAGGTAGAGGGGGGAGATGGCCAGCAGCTCACAGCGGTCTCGACGAGTGAGTCAGCGAGGTCGGGGAAGAGCTGGAGCGGTTGGGGCGGCGATGGGGATCTCCGACGATGGCGGTCGGGGATGAGGTTGGTGAGGACGGTGCAGAGCGTGCGAGCGCTCGGGGCTCGGCCTGCTCGACGAAGCGGACGACGATAGAGATCTTGGACACGATGAGGCAACGAATGGACAACGGTGGCTGCAAGCTTCACGACGGCGCGACGCGGCTGCATCGGCCATGGCGAAGAGAGGGAAAGAGAGAGGGCATGGGGAAAAGTGAGGTGTCGGTGAGGTCGGGGCGGCACCGAGGAGGTGTTTCGAGGCGTCATCGCGCTGTCCAGGCGATGCAGGCGAGCAAGGAGGTGCGTGGCGAGCTCGGCGCGCATGCACCGCCCCCTCCTCTGCCTACTGGCAGAGGTGGGTGATGACTGGCACGAGCCAGGTGGGCCGGCCCAGTGCAGGTAAGTGGCGTCTGGCCTTTCTCTCTCTCTTTTCTATTTATTTCCATTTTCTATTTTCTGCAATGTTTTTGGCTTTATTTAAAATGCCAGAAAACTCTCAAAAATCCTGAAAAATAATTGTGGGCTTTGTTTGGAATATTTCCAACAGCCCTCACTTAAGTTCAGAATTATTTGGACATTTAAAATATTTTATAGCATTCAAATGTCCAAATGCAAATAGCTAATGATTTAATCCAGTGACCTTAGGTGTCCTAGAAAAATGTGAACCAATATTGGCAGAGGTTCTAGACGAAGACAAAAGTGATGAACATTTTTGAAGGGCATTTCAGGTTCATTGAGAATATATTTTAGTAACCCTAGTTGGTTTAAGTGGTGCTGGGGGTTTGGTTCATCCCCATTTCAAGTTTCTAGAAATTTTAAACATGATGCATCACTCTAATGCACACACTGACTAGGGTTGTGACACATGCACTCATCACCAAGCAAGTGAATGATCATATATGGATATAAAAGATAGTATCATCTAAACAAGCATTAAGGTAGCAAATGATCAATCACATGATCACACAAGTATCTCACACAAGGACATAAAGTATCTCACACAATAAAAAGTTCAACCAAAGACAAAGACGCAAAACACTCTCTCGAAGCCTATGATCTATACATATTTCTCCCCCTTTGGCAACAAGTTACCAAAAAGTTCAAATATGCATAGTGCTATGCATCTCTCAGGCTTGGTCTTCAGGAGGTGGTGTAGAGAGAACTCCAAGGACGAAGGCATCTATTGATGTAGTTGGAGCTAGTGGAGTGGCTGCTGGAGGTGGCACTGGAGCTGTAGCTGTTGGTGCTGATGTTGTAGCTCTAGAATCTGTCACCGGCACGGCAGCAGACCTCTGACTCCTTGGCACTCGCTGAAATGCATCTGTGGTTGCCTTGCCTCTCTTCTCTTCCGCTTCCTCCTGAAGCTGCTCAACTGCTATTTGAATCTCAGTTACCTTCAGATCAAGATCAGAAAATTTGGTCTCTATGATCCTCTCCAAGCTCTCCTGGTTTTGAGTCAGGGTGGCCAAGTGAGGGAGTCCTGGATTAGGGGGTCTCCGGACAGCCAGACTATATCCTTTGGCCGGACTATTGGACTATGAAGATACACGATTGAAGACTTCGTCACGTGTCCGGATGGGACTTTCCTTGGTGTGGAAGGCAAGCTTGGCAACACGGATATGTAGATCTCCTCCCTTGTAACTGACTCTGTGTAACCCTAGCCCCCTCCGGTGTCTATATAAACCGGAGGGTTTAGTCCGTAGGACAACAACAATCATACCATAGGCTAGCTTCTAGGGTTTAGCCTCTACGATCTCGTGGTAGATCAACTCTTGTAATACTCATATCATCAATATCAATCAAGCAGGACGTAGGGTATTGCCTCCATCAAGAGGGCCCAAACCTGGGTAAACATCGTGTCCCCCGCCTCCTGTTACCATCCGCCTTAGACACACAGTTCGAGACGCCCTACCCGAGATCCGCCGGTTTTGACACCGACATTGGTGCTCTCATTGAGAGTTCCACTGTGTCGTCATCATAAGGAGGGATGGCTCGTCTTGTTGTCAAGAACAACATCACCTCTGGGGGAGCCCTGGCTGTAGGCCAAACTCTCCGACTAGGCGGCTTCGTCATGACCGCCCGCTCGGCCGCGGCGCCGACGATGACTTCTCGGGTCATCGAAAATAGCCTCCACATCGGCTCGAAATTCACCGAGCAGATGGATCCAATGGAGCTCTCCTCTTTGAACGAGCTCTTGGATTGCATCACCGCTCTGGGAGTCGCTACGGACTATGATCGGATTGGGCTTAAACCCGACCAAAGGGAGATTAACTCTCCGTCGGTCACCCATCAGATAGCGGTGGTGGAGGAGCAATGCGGCGATTCTTCCTCTATCCTGAGGACGAACTATGTCCGGACTTCCGAGCTATCTGAGCCGGATACCCATCCACGGGAGGACATCGCCCTAACCCTGAACCTAGAATCAGGCAGCATCCTGAACCTGCAGGGCAACATCCCGGAGCCCGAACTTCCAAGATCGGAAACTCCCTTGCCCCTGGGTCTCAGATTGGGTCAAGGTCTGGACTTAAATCCACCCACCCACCCAGATATAAACGATCTTTCCCACATTAGGCAAGAGCCCCAAGAGACAGTACATCACTATTGGCACAGATTCCTCCTTGTAATGAACAAGGTCAAGGACTGTTGCGAGGAAGATGCAATTTCGTTCTTTTGCAACAATTGCATGGACAAGGGAATCCTCAACGCCATAAGTCGCCGTGACATAGCACACTTCGCCGACTTGGCGGCCATAGTACGGAAATACTGTGCGATGGAAAGCGCCTGGAAAACCCAAACAAAATTTTGGGATAATCCGGCTCTGACAAAACCCCCAGTCCGAACTAAAAGGGTGCACTCTCATAAGTCACCCGACTCAATTACAAAGAAGCAAAAGCCCACTACAGGGCATGGAACCGTATTGGAGGGATGGCTTAACGGGCCCTGCAAAATTCATAGTACAGCGGATACCATACCAACACACAACCTTAGAGCATGTTGGGTACTCCGGCAGGTGGCCAAGAGCGGTGAGGATCTCCTCATTCAAAACACCGCAGAGCACCATACCGTGGATAACAATACAATATTGACAGTCTTCGAGACCTTCGCCTCAAATAATAGGCGTAAGCGAGCACTCCGCAACCTTGCCGAAGTCTGCCACATGGCAGTAATAAATCCATGGAGCAACACGGCTATCACCTTCAATGCCAGCGATGAACCTAAATTCCGAACAGCCCGAGCACTGATACGTCTCCAACGTATCTATAATTTTTGATTGCTCCATGCTATATTATCTACTGTTTTGGACATTATTGGGCTTTATTATCCACTTTTATATTATTTTTGGGACTAACCTATTAACCGTAGGCCCAAACCAGAATTGCTATTTTTTGCCTGTTTTAGGGTTTCAAAGAAAAGGAATATCAAATGGAGTCCAAACGGAATGAAACCTTCGGGAACGTGATTTTCTCAACGAGTAAGACCAAAGAGACTTGGACCCTACGTCAAGAAAGGAAACAGGAGGCCACGAGGTAGGGGGGCGCGCCCACCCCCACCAGGCACGCCCTCCACGCTCGTGGGCCCCCTGTTGCTCTACCGACGTACTCCTTCCTCCTATATATACCTACGTACCCCCAAACGATCAGATACGAAGCCAAACCCTAATTCCACCGCCGTAACTTCCTCTATCCACGAGATCCCATCTTGGGGCCTGTTCCGGAGCTCCGCCGGAGGGGGCATCGATCACGGAGGGCTTCTACATCAACACCATAGCCCCTCCGATGAAGTGTGAGTAGTTCACCTCAGATCTACGGGTCCATAGTTAGTAGATATATGGCTTCTTCTCTCGGATCTCAATACAATGTTCTCCCCCTCTCTTGTGGAGATCTATTCGATGTAATCTTCTTTTTGTGGTGTGTTTGTTGAGACCGATGAATTGTGGGTTTATGATCAAGTCTATCTATGAATAATATTTGAATCTTCTCTGAATTCTTTTATGTATGATTGGTTATCTTTGCAAGTCTCTTCGAATTATCAGTTTGGTTTGGCCTACTAGATTGATCTTTCTTGCAATGGGAGAAGTGCTTAGCTTTGGGTTCAATCTTGCGGTGCCCTTTCCCGGTGGCAGTAAGGGCAGCAAGGCACGTATTGTATTGTTGCCATCGAGGATAGCAAGATGGGGTTTCTTCATATTGCATGAGTCTATCCCTCTACATCATGTCATCTTGCTTAAGGCGTTACTCTATTTTTAACTTAATACTCTAGATGCATGATGGATAGCGGTCGATGAGTGGAGTAATAGTAGTAGATGCAGGCAGGAGTTAGTCTACTTGTCTCGGACGTGATGCCTATATACATGATCATACCTAGATATTCTCATAACTATGCTCAATTCTATCAATTGCTCAACAATAATTTGTTCACCCACTGTAGAATACTTATGCTCTTGAGAGAAGCCACTAGTGAAACCTATGGCCCCCGGGTATATCTTTACCATATTGATCTCCTATTAGTTAGTTATTGGCTTTGCTATTTACTTTGCCTTTATTTTACTTTGCATCTTTTATCATAAAAATAACAAAAATCTTATCTTATCATATCTATCAGATCTCACTCTCGTAAGTGGCCTTATAGGGATTGACAACCCCTATTTGCGTTGGTTGCGAGGATTTATTTGTTTTGTGCAGGTGCGAGGGACTCGTGCATAGCCTCCTACTGGATTGATACCTTGGTTCTCAAAAACTGAGGGAAATACTTACACTACTTTGATGCATCATCCCTTCCTCTTTGGGGAAAACCAACGCAGTTCTCAAGAGGTAGCAAGAAGGATTTCTGGCGCTGTTGCCAGGGAGGTCTACGCAAAAGTCAACATACCAAGTACCCATCACATACCCTTATCTCCCGCATTACATTATTTGCCATTTGCCTCTCGTTTTCCTCTCCCCCACTTCACCCTTGCCATTTTATTTGCCCTCTCTCTCTTTCCTCCCTCTCTATTTGCCTCTTTTTTCCCTCTTGCTTTTTGTTTGCTTGTGTGTTAGTTTGTTTGCTTGTCGTTATGGCCAGTCCCTTATCTTCTCCGTTGACTCCTGAGTTCGAAAATTTTCACTTTAAACAGAGACTAGGAGAAAAGTTAAAAGATGCCTGGTTGAGAATAATGGAGTCTTATCGTAATTGTACCTCTGAAATAAACCTGAGAATTTTGCTTCGCAATTTTTATGTTGGATTAAATATGTCTCATAGACAACTCTTGGATTGCGTTGCCAATGGCAATTTTATTGAAATTGATCCCCATATTGCACTTGAAATTATAGAAGGTATAGTGGGAACACTACCTCAAAAAAGGGGCCTCATCCTACAGGAAGAGACACAAGTTTCTGAAAAAATTTGTGAAGTTACTAAAATCTTGCAGAAATCTCTTGAACCTCTTAAGAACATTAGTGGAAATATTCACCGCATGAATATGTTGATTACCCTTTGCAATAAGCGTTTAGATTCATTACATCTAAAAATTTCAGAATATGAAGGGAAACGTAAAGAACCTCCTGGATTCGAGCTTGATTCCGCTAAAATGTTGAAAACCAAAGATGGCAATATCTAGATCTATTCTTGCTTTTATGCCTAGCTAGGGGCGTTAAACGATAGCGCTTGTTGGGAGGCAACCCAATTTTATTTTTATTCCTTGCTTTTTGCTTCTGTTTAGTAATAAATAATTTATCTAGCCTCTGTTTTGGTTGTGTTTTTTGTGTTTAATTAGTGTTTGTGCCAAGTAGAACCGTTGGGAAGACTTGGGGAAAGTCTTGTTGAACTTGCTGTAAAAAACAGAAACCTTAGCGCTCACGAGAACTGCTGTAATTTTTATTTGGAGAGTGATATTTAGTTCATTCTTTTTGAAGATGATTAATATATAAATTCCTCACGTCCAGCAATTTAGTTTATAATTTTTGGGGTTCCAGATCTTGCGCTAGCTACAGATTACTACAGACTGTTCTGTTTTTGACAGATTCTGTTTTTCATGTGTTGTTTGCTTATTTTGATGAATCTATTGCTAGTAAAATAGTTTATAAACCATAGAGAAGTTGGAATACAGTAGGTATACCAATATAAATAAAGAATGAGTTCATTACAGTACCTTGAAGTGATCTTTTATTTTCTTTCGCTAACGGAGCTCACGAGATTTTCTACTTTAAGTTTTGTGTTGTGAAGTTTTCAAGTTTTGGGTAAAGATTTGATGGATTATGGAACAAGGAGTGGCAAGAGCCTAAGCTTGGGGATGCCCATGGCACCCCCAATATAATCTAAGGACACCTAAAAGCCAAAGCTTGGGGATGCCCCGGAAGGTATCACCTCTTTTGTCTACTTCTATCGGTAACTTTACTTGGAGCTATATTTTTATTCGCCACATGATATGTGTTTTGCTTGGAGCGTCTTGTATTATTTGAGTCTTTGATTTTTAGTTTACCACAATCATCCTTGCTGTACACACCTTTTGAGAGAGCCATACATGATTTGGAATTTGTTAGAATACTCTATGTGCTTCGTTTATATCTTTTGAGTTACATAATTTTTTTGATAGAAAGACTGTAAGGGAAGCCCCTACAGTATAATTGGTGCAACAAACCCAAATTGCAAGTACCGTGCCTTGAACCTGGGTGGGTGGGAAGGCATCAGCCCCCTTCCCACCACTAGGCTATGCCTTAGTCAATTTTTGCTCTAGTACTTCACTTATATCTTTTAGAGCACGGTGGTGGATTTGTTTTATAGAAACTATTGATCTCTCATGCTTCACTTAGATTATTTTGAGAGTCTTAATAGCATGGTAATTTGCTTAAAATCCTAATATTCTAGGTATTCAAAGTTAGTAAAATTTTCTGAAGCGTGTTTTGAATACTAAGAGAAGTTTGATGCTTGATGATTGTTTTGAGATATGGAGGTAATAATATCAAAGTCGTGCTAGTTGAGTAGTTGTGAAATTGAGAAATACTTGTGTTGAAGTTTGCAAGTCCCGTAGCATGCACGTATGGTAAATGTTATGCAACAAATTTGAAACATGAGGTGTTATTTGATTGTCTTCCTTATCAGTGGCGGTCGGGGACGAGCGATGGTCTTTTCCTACCAATCTATCCCCCTAGGAGCATGCACGTAGTACCGAGGTTTTTGATGACTTGTAGATTTTTGCAATAAGTATGTGAGTTCTTTATGACTAATGTTGAGTCCATGGATTATACACACTCTTACCCTTCCATCCTTGCTAGCCCCTTCGGTACTGTGCATTGCCCTTTCTCACATTGAGAGTTGGCGCAAACTTCGCTGGTGCATCCAAACCCCGTGATATGATACACTCTTTCACACATAAACCTCCTTATATCTTCCTCAAAAGAGCCACCATACCTACCTATTATGGCATTTTCGTAGCCATTCCGAGATATATTGCCATGCAACTTTCCATCATTCCGTTCATCATGACACATTCATCATTGTCATATTGCTTAGCATGATCATGTAGTTGACATAGTATTTGTGGCAAAGCCACCATAATGCTTTCATACATGTCACTCTTGGTCCATTGCATATCCCGGTACACCGTCGGAGGCATTCATATAGAGTCATCTTTTGTTCTAGTATCGAGTTGTAATCATTGAGTTGTAAATAAATAGAAGTGTGATGATCATCATTTTCTAGAGTATTGTCCCAAGTGAGTAATTATATAAAAAAGAGAAAGGCCATAAAAAAAGAAAGGCCATAAAAAAAGAGAAGAACCCAAAAAAAAGAAAAAAATGAGAGAAAAAGAGAGAAGGGACAATGTTACTATCCTTTGCCACACTTGTGCTTCAAAGTAGCACCTTAATCTTCATGTTAGAGAGTCTCTTGTTTTGTCACTTTCATATACTAGTGGGAATTTTTCATTATAGAACTTGGCTTGTATATTCCAACAATGGGCCTCCTCAAGTGCCCTAGGTCTTCGTGAGCAAGCAAGTTGGATGCACACCCACTAGTTTCTTTTGTTGAGCTTTCATACATTTATAGCTCTAGTGCATCCGTTGCATGGCAATCCCTACTCCTTGCATTAACACCAATCGATGGGCATCTCCATAGCCCATTGATTAGCCTTGTTGATGTGAGACTTTCTCCTTTTTTATCTTCTCCACATAACCCCCCTCATTATATTCTATGCCACCCATAGTGCTATGTCCATGGCTCGCGCTCATATATTGCGTGAAAGTTTATAGGTTTGAGATTACTAAAGTATGAAACAATTTCTTGGCTTGTCATCGGGGTTGTGCATGATGAGAGCATTCTTGTGTGACGAAAATGAAACATGACTAAACCATATGATTTTGTAGGGTTGAACTTTCTTTGGCCATGTTATTTTGAGAAGACATAATTGCTTAGTTAGTATGCTTGAAGTATTATTATTTTTATGTCAATATGAACTTTTGTCTTGAATCTTTCGGATCTGAATATTCATACCACAATTAAGAAGAATTACATTAAAATTATGCCAAGTAGCACTCCGCATCAAAAATTCTATTTTTATCATTTACCTACTCGAGGATGAGCAGGAATTAAGCTTGGGGATGCTTGATACGTCTCCAACGTATCTACAATTTTTGATTGCTCCATGCTATATTATCTACTATTTTGGACATTATTGGGCTTTATTATCCACTTTTATATTATTTTTGGGACTAACCTATTAACCGGAGGCCCAGCCCAGAATTGCTGTTTTTTGCCTGTTTTAGGGTTTCGAAGAAAAGGAATATCAAACGGAGTCCAAACGGCATGAAACCTTCGGGAACGTGATTTTCTCAACGAATAAGACCAGAGAGACTTGGACCCTACGTCAAGAAAGGAAAGAGGAGGCCACGAGGTAGGGGGGCACCCACCCCCACCAGGCGCGCCCTCCACCCTCGTGGGCCCCCCTGTTGTTCCATCGATGTACTCCTTCCTCCTATATATACCTACGTACCCCCAAACGATCAGATACGGAGCCAAAACCCTAATTCCAGCGCCGTAACTTTTTGTATCCATGAGATCCCATCTTGGGGCCTGTTTCGGAGCTCCACCGGAGGGGGCAACGATCACGGAGGGCTTCTACATCAACACCATAGCCCCTCCGATGAAGTGTGAGTAGTTCACCTCAGACCTACGGGTCCATAGTTAGTATCTAGATGGCTTCTTCTCTCTTTTTGGATCTCAATACAATGTTCTCCCCCTCTCTTGTGGAGATCTATTCGATGTAATCTTCTTTTTGCGCTGTGTTTGTTAAGACCGATGAATTGTGGGTTTATGATCAAGTCTATCTATGAATCATATTTGAATCTTCTCTGAATTCTTTTATGTATGATTTGTTATCTTTGCAAGTTTCTTCGAATTATCAGTTTGGTTTGGCCTACTAGATTGATCTTTCTTGCAATGGGAGAAGTGCTTAGCTTTGGGTTCAATCTTGCGGTGTCCTTTCCCGGTGACAGTAAGGGCAGCAAGGCACGTATTGTATTGTTGCCATCGAGGATAACAAGATGGGGTTTTCTTCATACTGCATGAGTCTATCCCTCTACATCATGTCATCTTGCTTAAGGCGTTACTCTGTTTTTAACTTAATACTCTAGATGCATGCTGGATAGTGGTCGATGAGTGGAGTAATAGTAGTAGATGCAGGAAGGATTCGGTCTACTTGTCTCAGACGTGATGCCTATATACATGATCAACCTAGATATTCTCATAACTATGCTCAATTCTGTCAATTGCTCAACAGTAATTTGTTCACCCACCATAGAATACTTATGCTCTTGAGAGAAGCCACTAGTGAAACCTATGGCCCCCGGGTCTATCTTTATCATATTGATCTCCTATTACATAGTTATTTCCTTTGCTATTTCCTTTGCCTTTATTTTACTTTGCATCTTTTATCATAAAAATACCAAAAATATTATCTTATCATATCTATCAGATCTCACTCTCGTAAGTGGCCTTATAGGGATTGAAAACCCCTATTTGTGTTGGTTCTGAGGATTTATTTGTTTTTTGCAGGTGCGAGGGACTCGCGCGTAGCCTCCTATTGGATTGATACCTTGGTTCTCAAAAACTGAGGGAAATGCTTACGCTACTTTGCTGCATCATCCCTTCCTCTTCGGGGAAAACCAACACAGTGCTCAAGAGGTAGAAAGCACCAGCCGGCTTGGTCCTCAATCCAATTGTGGAAGGCTTTCGGCTTACTAAAGTGCTCATGGACGATGGCAGCGGATTAAACCTCATTTATGAGGAGACTCTTCAAAAAATGGAAATAGACAGAAACCGTATTGAGCAAAGCAGCACGACCTTCCGAGGAATCATCCCCAGTTGGGAGGCACGTTGCGTTGGGAAAATCACACTAGATGTGGTATTCGGCACTCCAGAGAACTATAGGTCCGAAGAAATTACATTGCAAGTGGCCCCGTTCAGTAGCGGATACCACGCCCTTCTAGGGCGGGAGGCATTCACAATCTTCCAAGCCATACCCCATTACGGGTACATGAAGCACAAAATGCCCGGTCCCAATGGAATCATCACTCTAGCTAGTGATCCGGACATAGCACTCCGTGCCGAAAACAAAACAGCCGCACTAGCCCTCGAGGCCTTATACGAAGCCCTTGCAGCGGAGGAATTAACTGCGCTGCGCTCCACAGTGGACAGGGATGATACGTCTCCAACGTATCTATAATTTTTGATTGCTCCATGCTATATTATCTACTGTTTTGGACTATATTGGGCTTTATTTTCCACTTTTATATTATTTTTGGGACTAACCTATTAACCGGAGGCCCAACACAGAATTGCTGTTTTTTTTGCCTATTTCAGTGTTTCGAAGAAACGGAATATCAAACGGAGTCCAAACCTTCGGGAACGTGATTTTCTCACCGAATGTGATCCAGGACACTTGGACCCTACGCCAAAGCATCAGAGAGGCGGTCACGAGGGTGGGGGCGCGCCCCCCTGCCTCGTGCACCCCTCGGAGCTCCACCGACGTACTCCTTCCTCCTATATATACCTACGTACCCCCAAACGAACAGATATGGAGCCAAAAACCTAATTCCACTGCCGCAACTTTCTGTATCCACGAGATCCCATCTTGGGGCCTGTTCCGGAGCTCTGCCGGAGAGGGCCGTCATCACGGAGGGCTTCTACACCATCATAGCCTCTTCGATGAAGTGTGAGTAGTTTACCTCAGACCTTCGGGTCCATAGTTAGTAGCTAGATGGCTTCTTCTCTATTTTTGGATCTCAATACAAAGTTCTCCCCCTCTCTTGTGGAGATCTATTCGATATAATCTTCTTTTTGCAGTGTGTTTGTTGACACCAATGAATTTTGGGTTTATGATCAAGTCTATCTATGAATAATATTTGAATCTTCTTTGAATTATTTTATGTATGATTGGTTATCTTTGCAAGTCTCTTCGAATTATCCGTTTGGTTTGGCCGACTAGATTGGTAGTTCTTGCCATGGGAGAAGTGCTTAGCTTTGGGTTAGATCTTGCGGTGTCCTTTCTCAGTGACAGAAGGGGCAACAAGGCACGTATTGCATCATTGCCATCGAGGATAACAAGATGGGGTTTACTTCATATTGCATGAATTTATCTCTCTACATCATGTCATCTTGCTTAAGGCATTAGTCTGTTTTTAAATTAATACTCTAGATGCATGCTAGATAGCGGTCGATGAGTGGAGTAATAGTAGTAGATGCAGAATCGTTTCGGTCTACTTGTCATGGACGTGATGCCTATATACATGATCATGCCTAGATATTCTCATAACTGTGCTCAATTCTGTCAATTGCTCAACAGTAATTTGTTCACCCACCATAGAATACTTATGCTCTTGAGAGAAGCCACCAGTGAAACCCCCAGGTCTATTCTCATCATATCAATCTCCATCACTTTAATCTTGCTTTGCTTTTTTACTTTTCCTTTACTTCTTAGTTTGCATCTTTATACCAAAAATACCAAAAATATTATATCTATCAGATATCACTCTCGTAAGGGACCATGAAGGGATTGACAATCGCTAATCGCGTTGGTTGCGAGTAGCTATCGTTTTGTGCAGGTACGAGGGACTTGAGCGTGGCCTCCTACTGTATTGATACCTTGGTTCTCAAAAACTGAGGGAAATACTTACGCTACTCTGCTGCATCATCCCTTCCTCTTCGGGGAAATCCAACGCAAGCTCAAGAGGTAGCAAGAAGGATTTCTGGCACCGTTGCCGGGGAGTCTACAGAAAATGTCAACATACCAAGTACCCATCACAATCCCTATCTCTCGCACTACATTATTTGCCATTTGCCTCTCGTTTTCCTCTCCCCCACTTCACCCTTGCCGTTTTATTCGCCCTCTCTCTCTATCCTCCCTCTCTTTTCTCACTTTCCTTTTCATTTGCTTGTGTGCTAGTTTGTTTGCTTGTCGTCATGGCTAGTCTCATACCTTCTCCGTTGTCTCCCGAGAGTGAAGTTCTAAATTTTAAACAAAGGGAGGGAGAAAATCTAAAAGATGCTTGGTATAGAATTTGCAATGCTCAAAATAGATCTACCAGGAAGCAACCTACCTTAGTTCTTCTCCGCAATTTTTATGTAGGTGTTAATCCTTGGTATAGATATATCCTCGATACCATTACTGGAGGGAACTTCTTGGGTTGCCATACTTTTGATTCTTATAATGCTATGTTAAATTTATTTGGCTCACCACCTCTTTTTGTTAATGGAACCATGTTAACTTTGGAGCATGTTATGCAAAGACTTGAAATTATTGAAAATAAAGTTGCTACTATTGAATTAATTGAAAATATAGATAAAAAGATCCACAATCAAATTACTCAATATGGATCTAAGGTCGGAATGACTTTGAAAAATATTAAGGAAAAGGAACCCATAGTTAATGAGAACATAAACTTAGATTCTACTAGAATTGATAAACTTGAGGGTATCATTACAAACTTGGGAACCGCTTTTTCTTCCGTAAACAATACTCCAAGTCCTCCTACTAAAATTGCCAAGCTTATGTATGTTCCTAAAAATAAGGGTGAATCATCTAGTAAGGAAACTGCGGATCTTAAATCTATAAGTATTCATCCCAATCTTTTTGCTATCACTAAGGAACCAATTGCTACAAATGAATTTTTCGATCTTGTTCCTAAAAGTTTGATAATCACTAGAAAGAAAGAAATTCCTAAGGGAAATAGATGCCTCATCGCAGAATTGCCTACTAAAGATGGCAATACCTAGATCTATCCTCGCTTTTATGCCTAGCTAGGGGCGTTAAACGATAGCGCTTGTTGGGAGGCAACCCAATTTTATTTTTATTCCTTGATTTTTTTCCCCTGCTTAGTAATAAATAAATTATTTAGCCTCTGTTTTTGTTGTGTTTTGTGTTTAGTTAGTGTTTGTGCCAAGTAGAACCGTTGGGAAGACTTGGGGAAGTCTTCTTGAACTTGCTGTAAAAAACAGAAACTTCAGCGCTCACAAGAACTGATGTCATTTTTATTTTAAGAGTGCTATTTAGTTAATTCTTTTTGCAGATTATTAATAGATAAATTCCTCATGGCCCGCAATTTATTTTAGAATTTTTGGGGTTCCAGATCTTGCGCTAGCTACAGATTACTACAGACTGGTCTGTTTTTGACAGATTCTGTTTTTCATGTGTTGTTTGCTTATTTTGATGAATCTATGGTTAGTAAAATAGTTTATAATCCATAGAGAAGTTTGAATACAGTAGGTTTAACACAAATATAAATAAATAATTAGTTCATTACAGTACCTTGAAGTGGTCTTTTGTTTTCTTTCGCTAACGGAGCTCACGAGTTTTCTACTTTAAGTTTTGTGTTGTGAAGTTTTCAAGTTTTGGGTGAATTCTTGTGATGGATTATGGAACAAGGAGTGGCAAGAGCCTAAGATTGGGGATGCCCATGGCACCCCCAAGATAATCCCAGGACACCAAAAAGTCAAAGCTTGGGGATGCCCCGGAAGGCATCCCCTCTTTCGTCCACTTCCATCGGTAATTTACTTGGAGCTATATTTTTATTCACCAACATGATATGTGTTTTGCTTGGAGCGTCTTGTATTATTTGTGTCTTTGTGTTTTAGTATGACACAATCATCCTTGCTGTACACACCTTTTGAGAGAGCCATACATGAATTAAAATTTGATAGAATACTCTATGTGCTTCACTTATATCTTTTGAGCTATGTAGTTTTGCTCTATGTGCTTCACTTATATCTTTTGAGCATTATAATTTTGCTCTATGTGCTTCACTTAGATCTTTTAGAGCACGGTCATGCTTCACTTAAATTATTTTGAGAGTCTCTTAATACCATGGTAATTTGCTTAATAATAATATGCTTGGTATTCAAGATTTGTGAAACTTTCTTTTGAGTGTGTTGAATACTAAGAAAAGATTGAAGCATGATAATTGTTTTGAGATATGGAGGTGATAATATTAAAGTCATGCTAGTTGAGTAGTTGTGAATTTAAATAATACTTGTGTTAAAGTTTGTGATTCCTGTAGCATGCACGTATGGTGAACCGTTATGTGATGAAGTCGGAGCATGATTTATTGATTGATTGTCTTCCTTATGAGTGGCGGTCGGGGATGAGCGATGGTCTTTTCCTACCAATCTATCCCCCTAGGAGCATGCGCGTAATACATTGCTTTGATAACTTCTAGATTTTTGCAATAATTATATGAGTTCTTTATGACTAATGTTGAGTCCATGGATTATATGCACTCTCACCCTTCCACCTTTGCTAGCCTCTCTAATACCGCACACTTTTCGCCGGTATCATACACCTACCATATACCTTCCTCAAAACAGCCACCATACCTACCTATAATGGCATTTCCATGGCCATTCCGAGATATATTGCCATGCAACTTTCCACCGTTCCGTTTATTATGAGACACTCCATCATTGTCATATTGCATATCCCGGTACACCGCCGGAGGCATTCATATAGAGTCATATTTTGTTCTAAGTATCGAGTTGTAATTGTTGAGTTGTAAGAAAAATAAAAGTGTGATGATCATCATTATTAGAGCATTGTCCCAAGTGAGGAAAGAATGATGGAGACTATGATTCCCCCATAAGTCAGGATGAGACTCCGGACAAAAAATAAAAAATTAAAAAAAGAGGCCAAAGAAGCCCAAATAAAAAGAGGCCATAAAAAAGGAGAAAAGGCCCAAATAAAAAAATGAGAGAAAAATAGAGAAGGGACAATGTTACTATCCTTTTACCACACTTGTGCTTCAAAGTAGCACCATGATCTTCGTAGTAGAGAGTCTCTCATGTTATCACTTTCATATACTAGTGGGAATCTTTCATTATATAACTTGGCTTGTATATTCCAATGATGGGCTTCCTCAAATTGCCCTAGGTCTTCATGAGCAAGCAAGATGGATGCACACCCACTTAGTTTCTTTTTGAGCTTTCATATACTTATAGCTCTAGTGCATCCGTTGCATGGCAATCCCTACTCACTCACATTGATATCTATTGATGGGCATCTCCATAGCCCGTTGATACGCCTAGTTCATGTGAGACTATCTTCTCCTTTTTGTCTTCTCCACAACCACCATTCTATTCCACCTATAGTGCTATATCCATGGCTCACGCTCATGTATTGCGTGAAGATTGAAAAAGTTTTGAAAAAGTTAGAGTATGAAACAATTGCTTGGCTTGTCATCGGGGTTGTGCATGACTTAAATACTTTGTGTGGTGAAGATAGAGCATAGCCAGACTATATGATTTTGTAGGGATAATTTTCTTTGGCCATGTTATTTTGAGAAGACATAATTGCTTTGTTAGTATGCTTGAAGTATTATTATTTTTATGTCAATATAAACTTTTGTCTTGAATCTTTCGAATCTGAATATTCATATCACAATTAAGAAGATTTGCATTGAAATTATGCCAAGTAGCACTCCGCATCAAAAATTCTCTTTTTATCATTTACCTACTCGAGGACGAGCAGGAATTAAGCTTGGGGTTGCCTGATACGTCTGCAACGTATCTATAATTTTTGATAGCTCCATGCTATATTATCTACTGTTTTGGACTATATTGGGCTTTATTTTCCACTTTTATATTATTTTGGGACTAACCTACTGACCGGAGGCCCAGCCCAGAATTGCTGTTTTTTTGCCTATTTCAGTGTTTCGAAGAAACGGAATATCAAACGGAGTCCAAATGGAATGAAGCCTTCGGGAACGTGATCTTGTCACCGAACGTGATCCAGGAGACTTGGACCCTACGCCAAGGCATCAGAGAGGCGGTCACGAGGGTGGGGGGCGCGCCCCCCTAGGGCGTTCCCCCTGCCTCGTGGGCCCCTCGGAGCTCCACCGACGTACTCCTTCCTCCTATATATACCTACGTACCCCCAAACGAACAGATACAGAGCCAAAAACCTAATTCCACCGCCGCAACTTTCTGTATCCATGAGATCCCATCTTGGGGCCTGTTCCGGAGCTCCGCCGGAGAGGGCCGTCATCACAGAGGACTTCTATATCATCATAGCCTCTCCGATGAAGTGTGAGTAGTTTACCTCAGACCTTCGGGTGCATAGTTAGTAGCAAGATGGCTTCTTCTCTCTTTTTGGATCTCAATACAAAGTTCTCCCCCTATCTTGTGAAGATCTATTCGATGTAATCTTCTTTTTGCGGTGTGTTTGTTGAGACTGATGAATTGTGGGTTTATGATCAAGTCTATCTATGAATAATATTTGAATCTTCTCTGAATTCTTTTATGTATGATTGGTTATCTTTGCAGGTCTCTTCGAATTATCCGTTTGGTTTAGCCAACTAGATTGGTAGTTCTTGCCATGGGAGAAGTGCTTAGCTTTGGGTTCGATCTTGCGGTGTCCTTTCTCAGTGACAGAAGGGGCAACAAGGCACGTATTGCATCGTTGCCATCGAGGATAACAAGATGGGGTTTATTTCATATTGCATGAATTTATCTCTTTACATCATGTCATCTTGCTTAAGGTGTTACTCTGTTTTTAACTTAATACTCTAGATGCATGCTGGATAGCGGTTGATGAGTGGAGTAATAGTAGTAGATGCAGAATCATTTCGGTCTACTTGTCACGGTGTGATGCCTATATACATGATCATGCCTAGATATTCTCATAACTATGCTCAATTCTGTCAATTGCTCAACAGTAATTTGTTCACCCACCGTAGAATACTTATGCTCTTGAGAGAAGCCACTAGTGAAACCTATGGCCCCCGGGACTATTCTCATCGTATCAATCTCCATCACTTTAATCTTGCTTTGCTTTTTTACTTTGCCTTTACTTTTTACTTTGCATCTTTATACCAAAAATACCAAAAATATTATATCTATCAGATCTCACTCTCGTAAGTGACCGTGAAGGGATTGACAACCCTAATTGCGTTGGTTGCGAGTAGCTATCAATTTGTGCAGGTACGAGGGACTTGAGCGTGGCCTCTTACTGGATTGATACCTTGGTTCTCAAAAACTGAGGGAAATACTTACGCTACTCTGCTGCATCATCCCTTCCTCTTCGGGGAAATCCAACACAAGCTCAAGAGGTAGCAAGGGACGATGTGATACTCGACAAAAGATCCAAGTCAACATCTTTTAAACCAGCGGATGAAATAGTCAAATTCCAAGTCCATCCAACGGACCCCACAAAAACAGCATCCATCGGGGCACAGTTAAGCCCCGCTGTAGACGCCGCACTACGGGAGTTCCTACGCGAGAATTGGGACATATTCGCCTGGCATCCTTCAGACATGCCAGGAATCCCACGCAGGTTGGCCGAGCATAGCCTTAACATTCTAAAAGGATTCAAGCCGGTCAAGCAGACTCTTCGGGGTTTCTCTGAACCTAAGTATCAGGCCATGGGAGAGGAGCTAGCAAAGTTACTGGAGGCCGGATTCATTGGAGAAATAAAACATCCGGAGTGGCTAGCAAACCTGGTGATGGTACCAAAGAAGGACAAATCCTGGCGCCTATGCGTCAACTTCAAGGACCTTAATAAGGCTTGCCCAAAGGATCCCTTCCCCCTCCCTCGCATCGATCAAATTATCGACGCTACCGCAGGACACGACTCAATGTGCTTCGTCGACGCATACTCTGGTTACCACCAAATCAAGATGGCGGACTCCGATCAGGCCGCAACGACATTTATCACTCCATACGACCCCTTCTGTTTTAACACAATGCCCTTCGGACTCAAAAACGTCGGCGCAACATATCAGCGCATGATTCAGACATGTCTAGAAAAGCAGATTGGCAAAACAGTGGAGACATACATAGACGATGTGGTCGTTAAAACCAGACACATCGACTCCTTAATAGACGACTTGAGGCTCACGTTCGACAATCTCCGAACATACGACATTAAGCTCAATCCGGAAAAATGCGTTTTCGGTGTGCCCGCTGGAAAGCTCCTCGGCTTCATCGCCTCCAGTAGAGGAATTGAAGAAAATCTGGCTAAAATCCGAGCTCTGTCGTAGTTGGCTATCCCAACTGACCTCAAGCAAATGCAGAAGTTAACTGGATGTGTGGCGGCCATAAGCCGCTTTATCGCCCGATTAGGAGAAAAGGCACTTCCCCTTTATCGCCTTCTTCGGCGCACCGAACACTTCGAGTGGACGGACGCAGCCACGGCCAGACTGGAAGAAATAAAAGCCATCCTAGCCACTAACCCAATCTTGGCCGCGCCAAATATCAGCGAACCAATGCTGTTATATATAGTGGCAACTCACCAAGTTGTAAGCGCAGTGCTCGTCGTCGAACGAGAGACGTACGAACATAAATTCCCACTTCAAAAGCCGGTATGTTATGTATCCACTGTCCTCACTCCATGCAAATCACGGTACCCACATTATCAAAAGATAGCATACGCGGTATTTATGGCATCCTGGAAATTACGACACTACTTTCAAGAGTGTTCAATTACGGTGGCCTCAGAAGTACCACTCAACGACATAATAAACAACCGCGATGCCACGGGCCGGATTGCCAAATGGGCCATCGAGCTCCTCCCGTTCGACATAACATATAGACCACGATGAGCCATTAAGTCGCAAGTACTGGCCGATTTCATCGCCGAGTGGACAGAAGCCGAACTCCCTAAAGAGTACGGCGCGTACTCCAATTGGATCATGCACTTTGATGGCTCTAAAATGCTGGCTGGTCTGGGGTCTGGCATCGTCCCGACGTCCCCCACCGGAGATACAGTCCAATACGTACTCCAAATACTATACACAGACTCCAACTACGCAGCCGAATACGAGGCCCTATTACATGGTCTCCGGATGGCAGTTTCCATGGGCATTCAACGCCTGGAGGTGCGTGGGGATTCGAACCTCGCAATATCTCAAATAAATGGAGACTTCGATGCCAAGGATCGGAAATGGCAACATATTGCAATGCCGTCCTCAAAATGTCATCTCGGTTCGAGGGGCTTGAATTCCACCATGTGGCTCCGGAAAACAATCAGGCGGCGGATATCACCGCCCGTATCGGCGCTAGGCGCGACCCTGTCCCACCTAACATCTTCTTGGAAAAGTTGTTTAAGACATCCGTCGTATGGGAAGGGGAAACCGGTAACAATAGTCCGAACCCGGCCACAACACCAGATATTGAACACTCTGACACAATCGGAGGCTCCACCACCGAAATAACACCTTCAGCCCACGTGATAATGGCTGTAACCGCCCCGTGGACAGAACCATTCCTGGCCTACCTAACCAGGCAGGAACTACCCGAGGACCAAAACGAGGCACACTGCATAGTGCGGCGATCTAAAGCCTACAAGGTCCACGAGGGAGAGCTTTATAAGAAAAGCACTACCAGAGTCCTTCAAAGGTGCATCTCCGAAGAGGAAGGGCGGAAGCTTTTGGCAGAAATCCATGCTGGACTCGGTGGCCACCACGCCGCAGCCCGGGCCCTTGTAAACAAGGCCTTCTGTACAAGTTTCTATTGGCCAACGGCCTGAGCAGATGCACAAGATCTGGTCCAACATTGCATCGGTTGCCAGCTTTTTGAAAACCAAAGCCATATGCCGCCTACCGCTCTCCAAACAATCCCCATTACTTGGCCCTTTGCAGTCTGGGGGCTTGATATGGTAGGACCCCTCAAAGGGGGAACCCATAAGAAAAAATACTTACTGGTCATGGTGGAAAAATTCACCAAATGGATAGAAGCCAAACCCGTTAAAACGGCTGAATCCGGACCAGTGATAGACTTCATATCCGGGGTTGTACACCATTATGGCATCCCCCACAGCATCATCACTGACAACGGCACGAACTTTACAGCCGACAAGGTAAAACTTTGGTGCAACAACATGGGCATCAAGCTCGATTATGCTTCTGTCTATCACCCGCAAACTAATGGTCAAGTCGAACAAGCAAATGGTCTTATCATGAGCGGCATCAAACCCATATTAGTGCAGTCCTTAAAGGAATCAAACATGCACTGGGTAGAGGAGCTCGACTCCGTACTATGGGGGCTGCGGACCACGCCGAATCGTACTACCGGATACACACCGTTTTTATGGTGTACGACGCAGATGCGGTTCTACCCTGCAACATAATTCATGACTCACCTCGAGTGCGCATGTACGAAGAGAAAGAGGCCGAGCTCGATCGGCAGGACAGTTTGGGCACCCTGGAGGACGAGCACGACGTGGCAAAATCCCGTTCCGCATTCTATCAGCAACAGGCTCGAAGGTATCAAAGCAAAGAAGTACAAGCCAAAACCTATAACGTTGGCGAACTAGTTCTACGCCTGCCGGAGAAGAAAAAGAACAAGCTCAAGCACAAATGGGAAGGTCCCTTCATTATTGACCAGGTTCTGACCGGTGGAGCGTACCATCTGCGGGATGCATCGGACAATCGACTCGAGCCAAACCCATGGAACGCAGTCAGACTCCGAAGATTCTACGCCTAGCGCCGGACTCTATGTTCGTCTCCTTACCCACGTCAAATTTTTTTATGTCCATTATCTGTCTTTTCTCTCTTCTTTTTTATTTTCCTCCAGGCCTTAAATGACTAACTTGTGTCTTGACTACACAATCTTGACGCGCTAACCGCGCTCATTATACCTGGGGGCTTCTTATATAGAAGCTTAATATAACTATTTTTCGGGGCTTTATGCCCCACACATGTGTTATTCTTCCGCATGTACCTTTTTCGCCATTATATGCATCGATATGACTTAAGTTTTGGTCCTATCGATGCATATAATGGCGAAAAGGTCCTACGTTATGGTCTACACCCCAGACTATCAGGTCCAGAGGTCGAAGCGAAAAGGTCCGCCATGACAAATAATTTACAATCCGGCTAGGGACATTATATCTGTCACTTAAAGTACACAGTCACTAAGACTGACTAAATTCTTCTTCTATACCATCCAACAGGCTGTGTAGCCTACAATCCTGTTGGGAATACTTTGCGGCTAATTCTACTTGGTCATACACCAAACTGACGGGGATCTCTTTCCCATCGGGCCCCACAGGTCCGACCTCGGCCATGTGGTTTGGGTCAGCTTTGGTATATCACGTCTTCACCATGGCCCAGGCTTCCCTTGCACCTTGTCGGCAGGCTGATATCTTCCATAATCGGAAGCACCGCCGCGCTCCCTTGAGCTTCTCTATAAGCTCCCCCATGCCTCCTGGCGGGGAGGCGGATGGCCACAAGGCTTGGGTAATACCCTGCATCACCTACTGAACTTGTCCGTGTAGTTGTGAGAGCTCTGGTAGAAGATCACCCGCAGACCTGGGCATCTCCTCCGCGGGACGACCCGTCAGCATACCTGCAGACATAACTCTATTAGCCGGCTTCTTCGCCGAACTCGTTCAAAAGTTCATTCAAGCACTTACTAAAAATGCCGCGTCGAAGCCGCTTGTTCTCCTTCATGGAGTCTGCAAGCTGGGCTCAGACATCTTTCAGTTCCACGCCCAGCCGGATATTGGCGTCCTGGAGATTATTTTTCTCCTGCCTGACCCGCATAAGCACGCGCTCGCCAGCATTTAGATGTCGATTAGAACGTTGCGCATTCTCCGTCACGGTCTCCGGATTCACTCCGGAGTCATCTGCAACATCTATTGTTAGATTTGCATGCCCGCCGCATACTATCTGGTACCTATCATTATTTGCAATGGAAACAAGTGTTACCAGAGGGGGCCTTCTCGGACTCCTTCAACGCGGCAACCGCGGCCCGTAGCTGGGCTTTGCACTCTTCTAGCTCTTGAGACAATTGGGTATTCTTCTATGTAAGAACCTGCACAATTAATGATCCTTAAATCAGTTGTGTCAACTGTTTCAAGTCTCAGGGGCTACTGATATATATAATCGTCAGATTTTCTTACCCGTATATCCTTTACATACTGGGCTGTGGCTCTGGCAAGACCGTTTTGAGCAGCACGGATGTACGCGTCTCCTGAGTTGAAGGCATCGAACGCCTCTTGGGAGATACAAGCGTCACGGAGTACGGCCCGGTGATGCCTGTGATTCATGGCGCTCTCCACTTTGGAATTTGTAGCGGATAGCCTATCCGCATCCTCTGTAGGAGGAGCATCCGGCGTTCGCCCCGTGTTAGCTTCCGCCTCTATGTCCGGCCCTGGAGCCCGACTGGTGGATGCGTGATCGACAACCTCTCCGGATATAGTCCGGCGAGCGTTTTTCCTACTAGGAAATAGGGGCATCACTATATTTTAAGCAAGACAGCAACCATGGAGTGAGGTTCTATATCATACCTCTGCGCCGGCGTCTTAGTCCTGACAGCCTTCCTTTTTAGCCTACCTGGCTCCGGTGCCCCTTGTTGGTGAGTCATTGCGGGTGCGGCATGGCATCCCGAGGGCCTTCCCTGTAAAACACCATATGTGTACGGTGGGTGAAGTGCCTAATAGGGGATCCTTCTCGGAAGTTGGGACTCCGGTTTTTCTTACATGCGATGCAGGGAGTAGCCCAGGATAGTCGGCTATGATGGCCACCATGGCATCATCGCAGCTCAATTGATAGAATGTCCCGTCGATCAGCTACACAAATATTTCCGGATCCTCTTCGAGTCCGGGATCGAGGGCCCGGTCAGGGTCCTCCGGTTGTGGAGGTGGGCTGTTGATCTCCCTTACAGATTTTTGCAGTTCCTGCCATGGAACGACAAGGTGAGTATTTATGACGAAGAATGCGGTAATTTTGGGAGTAAAAAGTGACAGCTCACCCAGCTTGGGGGGTTGCACATGGAGAATCCATCCCGTGGTCTAATACGGATGAACTCCTCTTCCTCTCCCTTGTATAAATCAGACAGAATTTTCGCTAGAGTAGCAACTGAGTCCGGTCCCTTACGCCCGCAGCGGGTGGCATCATCTTCCCCGTTAAAGTGCCACATGGGGCGCCCTCGATATTGAAGTGGCTGCACCCCCCGCATTATACATACTGACATAACCTCGATTATTGTCAGTCCTGATTGAGCGAGCGCTTTTATCCGGCCCATCAGGTAAATGACTTCTCCGTTATCTTCCTCCTGAGGGCTCCGTGGGCGCCAGCTTCAGCGTTTCTTCAAAGGGGCATTGTCAAACTCGGGAAGACCCATACGAATAGGATCCGTAAGGGGGATGTCCTCCATGTAAAACCACTCCGAAGGCCAGTCTTCAGACATCTTCTTCGGGGTATCGTACAGGTATCCGGTCTTGGTGATGCGCCATATTTTGGCTCCGCCCACTTGATATATGGACCCCTTCTGCGTACAGGGCACAAGGCAAAATAGCCTCTTCCATAGCTCGAAATGAGCTTCGCAGCCCAGAAACAGCTCACAAAAGGCAACATAACCAGCAATGTGTAATATGGAAGCGGGGTGAAATTATGCAACTGGAGGCCGTAAAACTCCAGGAGCCCGCAGAGGAATGGATGGATTGGAAATCCAAGTCCCCTTAGTAAATAAGGGACAAGGCATACCCGATCCCCCTTGGAGGGATTGGGGAAGCTCTCCGCTTGCTCCCCGCCATTATAGGTGGCGAGCCCGGCTCGAACGGGGACCATATACGCTGGAGGGAGAAATCCCTGGGTCTGTAACCCTACTAATTGGCTGTGCGGGACGGAACACTTCTCCCAATCACGGGGCTTAGGACTACGGGAGCGAGAGGAGGAGCGGCGAGGGATGGCCATGTTGGAATGGATTTTCCTGAGCGTGCTCCGATGGATACTCGCGGTGGGAGGATGGTGTGGTCTGGATCTAAGAATCCCTGTCTCCTTAAATAGACAGTTTACCTACATGGCTAGGGTGGCAAATGTAAAAATGCCCTGGCTCCTCACATTCGCTCGACACGTGGAGGATAGCCCTTATTGGGTGCAAAAGCCAAGAAGCGCAAACATTTATGGGGAGCCGGACACTACTCAGCAGATATTCAGAATTTGGAGAAGAAGCCGCCTTGCAATGCTGAAGACAATTTGCGCGCCGGACTCATCGTCATTGAAGCCTGGTTCGGGGGCTACTGAGCGAGTCCTGGATTAGGGGGTCTCCGGACAACCGGACTGTTGGACTATGAAGATACAAGATTGAAGACTTCGTCCCGTGTCCGGATGGGACTTTCCTTGGCGTGGAAGGCAAGCTTGGCAACACGGATATGTAGATCTCCTCCCTTGTAACCGACTCTGTGTAACCCTAGCCCCCTCTGGTGTCTATATAAACCGGAGGGTTTAGTCCGTAGGACAACAACAATCATACCATAGGCTAGCTTCTAGGGTTTAGCCTCTACGATCTCGTGGTAGATCAACTCTTGTAATACTCATATTATTAATATCAATCAAGCAGGACGTAGGGTATTACCTCCATCAAGAGGGCCCGAACCTGGGTAAACATCGTGTCCCCCGCCTCCTGTTACCATCCGCCTTAGACACACAGTTCGGGACCCCCTACCCGAGATCCGCCGGTTTTGACACCGACACCAAGCCCTTCTCAATCCTCAGTGTAGACTAGATCAGATATGCAAGTTGATCTTGCTTTCTCTTCAGGAAAACTTGAGATGCCTCTTCAACACTTGGCATCTTGGCAGCTTTCTTAGCCTTTGCTTTGGCTCTCTTCTCCTATGCTTGAACTGATGATGGTTCCTCCTCATTCATCACAACAATATTATCTTCAAAATCAGGATACAGGGGTAGATTCTCCTTATCCAACAGATATGTTCATGTGCCCATATTGGAGTTGATGAGCTCCTGAATGTGTGGAGCATACCCACAGCTTCTCTTCTGGTCAGCAACAGTCCTCTTGATTGTCTCTATAATCAGACTCATGACCTTGAACTTTTGAGGGACATCAAAAAGCTATACCAGGTTGATAGAGTACCCTCTGATCATCTTGTGATATCCTGACTTGGGTAGCAGAGTGTGCCTTATGGTCAAGTTGATAGTAGGCAGACCAGACAACAAGAAATGTATAGATCCAAGCTTGTGAGTCTCCAAAGCTTTATCTGGGATCTCCTTGTACATGTTAGCCATAGTGTTGTGGTCCTTCTTCTTCTTGGCATACACATCCAAGTCATCTTCATGTTCTTCTGGGGCATTTATGAATTTCGCCCATTCTTCAACTGTGGATTGGTACCTAGTACCTTCTGACATCCATATAATCTTCCCATCTGGGTAAAAGTGAGCAGTGGAGTATAACTGCATGATCAGCTCATCATTCCATTTTGTGAGCTTCTGTCCAACAAACTTATCTAATCCACATGCTTTGAAGCTATCATAAACTCCTGGAAAGCGATCTTCATTCTCCTAGATGTATTCCCAATCAACCAACCTCATGTCACAGACAATGGGCTTCTTGTCAAGGAAAATAGTTTCATAAAAGTCTTGTTGTTCATTTGTATGAAACCGGTAGTCAACTGCAGTCCTCCTCCTCACAGCATAAGGATCAGACTCTCTCCACAATCTCAGTCCTGAATCTTTCCTGATGTGCATGTTCTCAGCGACTGGATGAGCATCACTGTGGTCTAGAATCTTGGGTTTCAATTTTCTCAAAATAAGAGACTCATCATCTTCTTCTTCAGCCTGAGGCACTGGGGCCTTGTTCTTTTCTTCAGCAGGTATACTTCTGGTGTTCCTCCTGGGCTTACTGGGATTCTGAGCTATTGCTTTGGGAGCTGTCTTGGGCTTTGATGGAGCAGCCCCTGACTTTATAGCATCTCCCATAAGCTTCTGAGCTTTAGGTGCTGGTCCAACATCCTCTTCCTCTTCCTCTTCGTCAGAGGGATCTCTCATCATGGAGGGCTTGCCAATGACTCTGGCAATGGTCTTCTTGACCCTCTCCTTCCTTTTCTTGCCTTCTCCACCTTCTTTGGGTTCAAGAGTGAACTCCATTGTCTCTTGAGTAGAGGCTCTGGCCTTAGACATAGGAATTCTCTTTGCTGGAGCTTTCTTATTCATTCCTAGCTTAACTGTAGCAGTTGTGCCATACTCCTTTTTTAGCACCTTATTCTTGGAGCTTACTTCCTCCTTAGTGGCAACATAATCCTCATCCTCAGATTCTATGGTTCTCTTCTTCCTAGATCTGGTGGCTGCCTTTGGCAAGTTGCTTGGAGTGCTCCTGCTGCCATCATCAGAAGTGCTCGAGGGATCTGAACCCTCACTCAGCTGCACATGTTCCTCAGACATGTTCTGACTGTCACTCTGATCAGACATCTCTACAAACTCACTGACAGCAAACCCTGTGAATAGATGTAGATGAGATAGAGTGGATGAGCATCACAAAGTGCAGACTTTTTGCAAAATAGATGACTTTAAAACTTAGCTTTAGTTCTCCATAGAAAGCATTTTGGAGCTACCGATTTGTAAACTCGGTGATACCAAAGCAGCTTTTGGAACCTAAACTAGTGAACTCGGTCAGACCGAGACACAGTTCGGTGGCACCGAGACTGCTAGGGTTTCACAGAGAATCGAACTCAGCCACAACGATTTGCAGTTTTCGATCAGACCGAGAATTGCAAGTGCTATGGCCTAAGCCACATCGGTGAGACCAATTTATACAACTCGGTCGGTCCGAGATGAGTTCGGCGGAGATCTAACCCTAAATTTTCAAATGAAATCTAACCTGAAGGATGTTTTTAATGGATAGAGTGTTTGCATATGTGGTAAGGATCATGGCAAAATAATGTGCTATGAATCAGAGGTAAAAGAATAGCACAAGGGTCGAACCCATACCCTAGTCCGACGAGAGTTCGCTACCGCGACAACGGCGGAGCGGATTTCCGTTGACGGCGATGGAAACTAGCGGCGGGAGGTCGCTGGCGGTGAGGAGACGATCCGGAGACCCGAGGAGGCAGAGCAGGACACAGACGCGGCCTGAGGAGTTTGAAGAAATTTCCAAAATCTCACCCGTGGGTATATATATCCCGACCCTGTCGGTGTGACCGAGTGGAACAACTCGGTGGCATCGAGATGCAGAATTGCAAGCGGTTACTATAACTCGGTGTGACCGAAAAGTTCAAATCGGTTGCACCGAGATTGAAAACCTAGATCAACTTAGTGATCTCGGTGTGACCGAAATGGATGACTCGGTCATACCGAAATGCACAAAGAGGTTTTGGAAGTTTAAGTCTATGACGAATCGGGGACTCCGAGTGCTCCTCACTCAGAGTGGTTCGAATCTGACTTGATCAAACTTTGTGATGTAGCATGAATAGAGTTTCATACGAGAAAAGCATAGATAGCTAGAGGAAGTCCTTAGGCGTTCTTGTCCATCCATTTCGCAAAAGAGAAAAATCCAAACAATCAAGGCAACAAATGGATGTCCTCGAATGAGTAAAATATGCAACCAACATGCTCACACAATAAGATGGCAAATGAAATATGTGGCAAAGCATGCACAATCACTCTAGCATCTATTAGGCAATTTGGCGATGACTAGGTCATCTATATATGAGTAAATTGACTGAGTCAAATGAGAACATTTGATCGTAGGTCATACTCATCGTTTAAGCACAAGTGGGGTTACCACTTTACATAATGCATTGTTGTGTTCACATCGTTAGAGTTGCTTTAGCTCAATTGATTAGAGTAAAGCTCCCCCTAGATGTGATATCCCCCCTAGGAGGGATGAACTAACCTTGTGTTTTGTCGATGATGACTTCATGTAGGTGTTGAAGATGTAGGTCCTCAAAGTTGATGTAGATCATTTGGAGCAATCCTTTGTTGTGAGTTGCACTTTCAATACCTACACGGGTTAGTCCCACAAGGAACAAACAAGGATATCCATATGAGATGATGTCCATGAATGCATTAGGTTACCTTGTCCCCTGTCTTACCAACAAGAGGGTTTGTGACTCCTTGAACTAGGGCAAGATATGGAAGTTATTTGCACTTGTCCTTGCCAAAATGATATGAGTGAAGTATGTTGGCAGAGTCACCCTCAAGAACTCTCTAGTTCTTATTCTTTGGGATCCACACCATCTTGAAGGGAACCCTTGGAGTTGTAGTCGTACTTTATAAAGTCTTGGGAACCCACTTGACCAATGCCTTAGGGGCTTCTTCAAATGCATCAATCTCCTCTTGAAGCTTGTCCTTGCCCTTTAGCTTTTGGTCTTGTGGTGGAAGATCATCTTGAGCTTGTGTTCCTTGGAAAGAAGTAGGATCATACTTATCTTGTTGGGGAACAAACTTCATCTTGGGGTATTGATCTTATTACCACTCAACTCCATTGGCATCAAACTTTCGTTCAAAACCAACACCTTGATTCTTCTGGTGTCTTCCTTGCTTGCGTACAATTTCCTCAAATTGCTTACTTCTGACAAGACTCTTGTAAACACCTTTCTCTATAATTCCCTTCAATAAGCTATTTTCTTGCTCAAGTCTAACTTGGCTAAGAGAATCATTAGTGGAATCAAGAGAACTACTAGAAGCAACAACATTGGTTTTAGCATAATTATTGTTACTACTAGAAGAAGAATATTTCTTGTTCTTGTTGCTAGATTTAACTTGTGGCATGTAAGTAGACAAGAGTAAATGCTTGGCAATGTAAGAAGAACTTTTCTTGCGAATATCATCATTGATTGCCTTTAAGAACTCATGCTCTTGCTCAAGGTTGAGCTTTTCAAAGCGTAGCTTCTCATGAGTCCTTAAAAGTTCTCGATGATCTTCCAAGGTAGTTTCATGAGCTAACTTAAGAGTGTTTAGTTCTTTAGTTAGACGCTCAATCTCCTTCTTATCATTGACATTCGTTTTATCTTGTTTAGCATGATTAATAGAAAGTTCATCATAGTTTTCATAACTAGAGTTGTCAACAAGTAAATCACCATCGCCTAGCAAATCATCTTCTTCACTATTGAAATCAACATACTCGGGGTGTGATACCTTTGGGCCTTTAGCCATGAAGCATCTTCCAATTCCTTCATTTGGTGAGTCAAATATGTCACAGGATTCGGTTGACACAAGTGATAGACCGGAAACACCTTCATCTTGAGTGTATTCGGAGTCGAAGTGGTAACTTCTTTTGGAGTGATTGTCGGAGTCGGAGCCGGATACCCATTCACCAACATGAGCTTGATGTCTTTGTTTTGTGTAGCTCTTTGATGACTTGTCCTTCCTTTCCGAATCCTTGCTTCTCCGAGAGGGTCTTCGCTCATAACGATCATCTCTACTCCTTCTCTCTCTAGGTGGTGATTCTTCTCTTCTACTTCTTCTTTTGAGAGAATCTTCTCTTCTTTTGTAGGGAGCCATACACTCATTGGAGTAGTGTCCGGGTCTTCCACAATTGTAGCAATTACATTCACGACTTCAAGATCTTTTTTCATTTTAGGACCTTGACTTGGAACTTCTTTCCTTGCTTCTACTCTTGTAGAACTTGTTGAAGTTCTTCATCATTAGGCTCAATTCTTCATTGAAGGTTTGTTTCTCACTTGATGATGTGGGAGCATCACATGAGGCTTTGTAAGCACCACTTGACTTGTTGTGGAGCTCTTACTTATCCTTAAGTGACATCTCATGAGCAACAATTCTTCCAATGACTTCCGTTGGCTTGAGATCTTTGTAATTGGGCATCATTTGGATCAATGTGCACACCATATCATATTTTCCATCCAAGGCACTTAGGATCTTCTTGATAATGAATCTGTCGGTCATCTCTTCACTTCCTAAGTCAGCAATCTCATTTGTGATGAGAGCAAGCCTAGAGTACATTTCAGCAACACCTTCACCAACCTTCTTTTTGAACTTGTCAAGTTGACTTTGGAGCACATCCAATTTGGATTCCTTGATGGAGTCGGTACCTTCGTGCATATCAATCAAAGTATCCCAAATTTCCTTTGCATTCTCAAGACGGCTGATTTTGTTGAATTCTTCAGGGCACAATCTGTTGAAGAGAATATCACAAGCTTGAGCATTGTATTGCAGCATCTTCAACTCTTCCACGGTAGCTTCACGGTTCGGTTCTCTCACATCAAAGAATTCACCTTGAAAGACAATACACACAATAGCCCAAACGGCGGGGTTATATCCAAGAATATGCATTTTGATCTTATGCTTCCAACTAGAAAAATTAGTACCATCAAAGTAAGGACCTCTATGGTGGTAATTTCCCTCGCTAGACGCCATACTCTCATAGGTTGTGAAACCAAGGCTATGATCACCAAAAGCTATGGAAATCAAAGCAAATGGAGACCAAAGCTCTGATTCCACTTGTAGGATCGAAAGTATGTCTAGGGGGGTGATTAGACTACTTGACCAAATAAAAATCTAGCTTTTCCCCAATTTTAAGTCTTGGCAGATTTTAACAACTTAGCACAAGTCAAGTAATTAACCTACACATGCAATTCTAAGAGTATAGAAGCGGAATGTAAAACAATTGCATATGAAGGTAAAGGGAGGAGTCTGAGGAAGCAAACACAATGTAGACATGGAGATTTTTGGCGTGGTTCCGATAGGTGGTGCTATCGTACATCCACTTTGATGGAGACTTCAACCCACGAAGGGTTCCACCCACAAAGGGTCCATGAAGAAGCAACCTTGTCTATCCCACCATGGACATTGCCCATGAAGGACTTGGCTTACTAGGGTAGATCTTCACGAAGTAGGCGATCTCCTTGCCCATACAAACTCCTTGGTTCAACTCCACAATCTTGACGGAGGCTCCCAAGTGACACCTAGCTAATCTAGGAGACACCACTCTCCAAAAGGTAATAGATGGTGTGTTGATGATGAACTCCTTGCTCTTGTGATTCAAATGATAGTCTCTCCAACACTCAGCTCTCTCTCATAGATTGGATTTGGTGGAAAGAGGGTTTGAGTGGAAAGCAACTTGGGGAAGGCTAGAGATCAAGATTTATGTGGTTGGAATGGAATATCTTGACCTCAACACAAGTGTAGGTGGTTCTCTCTCAGAAAATGTATGTTGGAAGTGTAGGCATGTTCTGATGGATCTCTCCATGAATGAAGAGTGGGTGGAGGGGTATATATAGCCTCCACACAAAATCTAACCGTCACACACAAATCACCGAACTCGGTGGGACCGAATCATGAAACTCGGTCAGACCGATTTAGTTCAAAATGTGAACGTTAGGATTTTCGGTGGGACTGACATGTCAACTCGGTGGGACCAATTCCATTAGGGTTAGGGCAAAACGTAATCTAACTGAGACTGATTACAAAAACTCGGTGGGACCGATTTTGGTAATAGGCAAACAGATAGTTGGTCAGGCAAACTCGGTGGGACCGATTCGCTCATTTCGTTTAGACCGAAATGTTAAGAAGGGGAAACGGAGAGTTTGCATTGCAATCTCGGTGGGACCAATCGCTCATCTCGGTTGGACCTGAACATTATGAAGGGAAACAGAGAGGTTGCAATCCCATGTCGGTGAGACCGAGATCCCTATCGGTGAGACTGAAATGACTAGGGTTTGTGGCAGTGGCTATGTCAAGTGAACTCGGTGGCGCCGGCTAGGAAATTTTGGTGGGGCCGAGTTTGAATTTTGGTTTGGGACATATGTGGATATGAGAAAGTAGTTTAGGGTTTTGGAGCATATCACTTAGCATTTTGAGCAAGTAACTCATTAAGCAACACCTCATCCCCTTTTAATAGTATTGGCTTTTCCTATGGACTCAATGTGATCTTGGATCACTAAAAGTAAAATGTAGAGTCTTGAGCTTGATCCAACATGTGTTCTTAGTATTTTGAGGGGTCCACTTTCTAATCCATGCCATGCCAAACATTGAGCTTTCCTGAAATATTTATCTTGAAATAGCATTAGCTCAATGTGCTATATGTTGTTAGGAATTACGAAAACCACCCAGGGATAGTTGCACTTTCACATCTTAATCTTTAGATTGGCATAGTGCGGGACTTCATTAAAGCGGGCAAAAGCAGTTCATCTGAGCAACGCATGATAACCACTATGGAAGGGGACGATGTCGAAGATCAAATCTTTGCTTTGGAAGTTTTCTGGTGAGCCAAAGACTACCTCCAGCATTATTGACCATGTGCAGCAGGCCTCTACATCGGGTATTACTCCTTTAAAGGTGGTTTTAGTGGGCTTGATCCTTGACGGATCAATACCCATTTTATGGACAGTGTCCTGATAAAGAAGGTTAAGGCTGCTGCCACCGTCCATGAGGACTCGCGTGAGATGGAATCCGTCGATGATATGATCGAGGAACAAAGTTTCCGAACCTCCATGACGGATACTGGTCGAATGGTCTCTGCGGTCAAAAGTGATCGGACATGCCGACCATGGGTTGAATTTTGGGGTATCTAGCTCTATGGCGTAGATGTCCCTTAGGGCGCGCTTGCGCTCCCGCTTAGGGATATGAGTGACGTAGATCATTTTCACTATTTTTACATTAGGGGAAAATTTCTTTTGCCCCCCTGTGTTTGTTGGGCGAGGCTCATCGTCATCCTCGCTAGGCGGCCCTTTCCCCTTATGTTTGGTGTTTAGCTTACCGGCCTGTTTAAAGACCCAACAATTTTCGTTGGTATGATTGGCAGGCTTGTCACGGGTGCCATGAATCTGGCAAGGCCAATCGAGTATTCTGTCCAAACTGGATGGACCATCTTTGTTTCCTTTGAATGGCTTCTTCAGCTGACCGGGTTTAGAGCCACTGAATCCGGTGTTGACCACCGTGTCTTCGGTATCTTCATTGTTGCTTTGACGCTTGTGTTTGTTGCGTCGTGGCCTATCGTTGTCATCTCTGGCTTCGGAGGTGCCAGGGTCGCTGGTGCTGTTGCTTCTACGAGCTAGCCAGCTATCTTCTCCTGCGCAAAAGCGGGTCATGAGCGCGGTAAGAGCTGCCATGGACTTCGGTTTTTCTTGGCCGAGGTGTCGGGCGAGCCATTCATCACGGACGCTGTGTTTAAAAGCCGTGAGGGCTTCGGCATCTGGACAATCGACAATTTGGTTCTTTTTAATTAAAAACCTGGTCCAGAGTTTTTGGGCTGACCCTCCGGGCTACTGGACTATATGACTGAGGTCATCAGCATCCGGAGGCTGGACATAGGTACCTTGGAAGTTGTCTCTAAAGGCGTCTTCCAAATCTTCCCAGCTACCAATAGAGTTCTCTCGGAGGCTATTTAGCCACTGCCGTGCTAGTCCTTTCAGTTTTAAGGGGAGATATTTAATGGCGTGGAGATCGTCACCGCGTGCCATATGGATATGAAGAAGGAAGTCTTCAATCCATACTGCGGGATCTGTCATGCCATCATATGATTCAATGTTTACGGGTTTAAACCCTTTTGGGAAATCGTGCTGCATTACCTCGTCGGTAAAGCATAAGGGGTGTGTGGCGCCTTTGTATCGGGCAACGTCACACGGAGTTCAGATGACATCCGTATGCGATTTTCGGCCATGGTGAGGTTATGCCTATCGCGCCAAGCTTGACAGTCATCTTCTCGCGTTGGGGCACGCCCCCTTGATCCATAGATTGATTTATTTTGGCTTGCTCTATTGCTCATGTCTTGTCATAGGTCGTAGGTGTATCCTGGAGCCGCTGTCTCTCTGCCCCTACGTCGAGGTGGTGCGGGTTGGTGTTTGGCGTAGGTGGCCGCTTTATCTCGCCCACGTGGTGGCCGGTCTGGCTCATCAGCGCGGTCATGTTTTGACGGTATTGGCTCGAAGGCCTCATCATCAAATTGTGGTAGTAGCCGACGCTTCAGATAACTCTTTATTGGGTGTTGGAGGCCATATTCTTTGGCATCTAGGACTTGGGTCCATCTGT
The DNA here is from genome assembly GCF_018294505.1 of Triticum aestivum. Lineage (NCBI taxonomy): Eukaryota > Viridiplantae > Streptophyta > Magnoliopsida > Poales > Poaceae > Triticum > Triticum aestivum. Next base: position 392,717,593 of record NC_057797.1, on the reverse strand, counting down.
CGTTGAGTGTATCCTGTTCGGCTTGGAGCTGCTGCTGCTGCTTTTTTAGGCTTCTTGCAGTGGCGATTAGTTGACGCTTAAAGCGCTCCAGCTAGAGGGGTTTCTCTTGCACGATGAAATCTTCGTTGCTGAGGCTGACATCATCCTCGGAGAGTGGTAGATAGTTTCTATCTTCCAAATCCTCGTTCCCGACCGGATCGTCGGGGTTAACTTGCCCCTCCTCCACATCATCCTGTTTGGATGTGGGCTCGACGGGGGCTTCGGGGCCTTCAACATTCTCTGGAGTGTTATTGTCTCCGGTGCCGGTATTACTATCTTTTTCACGACACGATTTTGAGTGGCATCGTCGGTGTCGACACTTCGGTGGTGCCTCAGCAGGTTTGGCCTCAGCCGGATCCTTCCCGCCTTCGCCATCCTCTTTGGGTGTATCCACCATATACACATCGTATGTGGAGGTGGCTATCCAATGTCCGGTAAACGATGGGTCTTGGCCTTGTTCATCTCCGGCATCGTCGTCCATGACGTCAATGTCTTCGAATGAGTAGTCCCGCATGTTGGTTAAGTCGTCGACGGTGGCTATGAAGTGGATGGTGGGTGGGACATAAAATTCCCTGCTCTCAGACCCTAGTCCGGGATGGGCATAGTTCGAAGGTGATTGCTTTGTAATGGCGAGGGACTGCATTAAGTCTAGAGCCTCGTTTAAGAGCGAGGATTGGACAGGGAAACGAGAGTCCGCGGGGCTGGCTAGGGCAAAGGCCTCCTGGCCACGCTCGCTTGGCACGGGCTTCGAGAGTTCAGAGCTACAGTCCAGGGGCAAGTCCGGCCTTTCAATGATAGGGGGAACCCAGTCTGACTTCGGGATGGCCGAGGAAAAAATCGCCTCCGTATCCCCGATAGTGAGTTTCATAGCAGAGAGTCCGGTGGGCTCCAAACTCCCATCTTCGGACCCGACAGTTCGCTCCGGATCTAAGGCCAGAGCAGTGGTCGGTGCCGTGAAACCTTCGAAGATCAAGTCTCCTCGGATATCAGTGACATAATTTAGGTTCCCTAAACTGATCTGATGACCAGGGGCATAGCTATTGATTTGTTCGAGGTGTCCACTTTAGTTGGCACGCAGAGCGAAGCCGCCGAACACAAAAATTTGACCGAGGAGGAAAGTTTCCCTGGAAGCAGCATCGTTGTTGACGATCGAACGAGCCATCGAACCTTCTGTCGATGACACAGTGGAACTCTCAATGAAAGCACCAATGTCGGTGTCAAAACCAGTCGATCTTAGGTAGGGGGTCCCGAACTGTGCGTCTAAGGATCGAAGGTAACAGGAGACAAGGGCGACACGATGTTTACCCAGGTCCGGGACCTCTTAATGGAGGTAAAACCCTACGTCTTGCTTGATTGTATTTGATGATTATAAGAGTTGATCTACCTCGAGATCATAATGGCTAAACCCTAGATGTCTAGCCTATATATTTGTCTTAGCCTCTATGGACTAAACCCTCCGGTTTATATAGACACCGGAGGGGCCTAGGGTTGTACAGAGTCGGTTTACAAAGAAAGGAAATTATACATCCAGATGCTAGGCTTGCCATCCACGCAAAGGAGAGCCACATATGGACACGGGGGAAGATCTTCTGCCTTGTTTCTTCACATCCCATCAGTCCGGCCCATATCAGATAGCCCGGACACCCGGGGATCCCTTAGTCCAGGACTCCCTCACCCACCACCGTCCCCACAAAAACCACATCCGAGCGAGAAACCATAGTCAAACCCCACTCTATTTCAATCCTCTTGCCCTCTCCGCTCTCCTGCGTCTCCTCCCCTTCCACCCAATCTCCCCATCGCCCCTTTGCCATGGCCGACTCCGGCTCCGACGAGATCGACTTGGTGGGGCTCGTTGCTAGTGACTCGTCAAGCTTGTCCGACCTGGACGAGAAGGAGCTCGCGCTCCGCATTGTGTTCTGGCACCCGGGTCCATCTGCAAGAATCAGAGCATAATGCGGAGTGCGGGCTGCTCCTCGACAGTGTCTTCAACTTCCTATGCCGGTAGCTCGTCCTATGTGGCGACCCGATGCCACCCTGCCCGCTCTTTGTCGTCCATGGCGAGACGACATCACGAGCAGTGGCGTCTGACACCGCCAGCACCTGCCCAAGCTGCCGGGAGCCGCTAGGTGTTGGTGCCTGATGACCCACAAGTATAGGGGATCAATCATAGTCCTTTCGGTAAGTAATAGTGTCGAACCCAATAAGGAGCAGAAGGAAATGACAAGCAGTTTTCAGCAAGGTATTGTCTGCAAGCACTGAATTTATTGGTAACAAATAGTTTGGTAGCAAGGTAATTTGTAATGAGTAACAACTAGCAATTGTAACAAAGTTGCAGCAAGGTAGCCCAATCCCTTTTGCAGCAAAGGACATGACAGAACGGTCTCTTATAATAAGCAAAGAGTTCTTGAGGACACACATAAATTTCATCTAGTCACTTTCATCATGTTTGTTTGATTTGTGTTCTCTACTTTTATAATTTGATATGTGGGTGGACCGCTGCTTGGATGTTGTTCTTACTTGAACAAGCCTCTCACTTATGATTACCCCTTCTCGCAAGCATCCACAACTATGAAAAATGAATTAAGATAAATCTAACCATAACATGAAACATATGGATCCAAATCATCCCCTTATGAAATAGCGCATAAACTGGGTTTAAGCTTCTATCACTCTAGCAACCCATCATCTAATAACTACACCACAAAGCCTTCCCTTAGGCCCAAAGATAGTGAAATCACTACTGCAGGATGGTCCAAACGCGACAGTACAATCAAAGACCCTTCAACGAAACTGTGTGTGATGTATTAATCGCAAACGGTGATGTAAGAAAACCGTCAAAAATGAAATGAACTGTTTGCGATGACGTGTACATCAAACATGATTAAAATCAGAGCTGCGTGTGTGATGTGTGGCATGCGATTAATCCATATGAATTGTTTGTGATGAGCAAGAACAACAGAAATGATCAGCCAGATGAGGTTGTGTGTGATATACGACATACAGTCCACTAGGATGAACTGTCTGTGATTACGCAACACAACAGAAACGGTCAGCCAGATCAATGTGTGTGCGATGGAGGGCATACAGTTCACTCGGATGAACTGTTTCCGATGAGCGAAGACAACAAAAATAGTTCAATAGAACAAGATGTGTGTGATACGTGGCAAATGGGTCCATAATCAGAAATGTGTGCGAAGACCGATAATAACACAGATAGTTGTTGCTAATAAGCCGTGTGATTTGCTCTGTCTATAGAAGAACAACACATATATAACTAAAATAAACATCCGATTACATAAGTGACTGTACAAATCATTCACACACACCTCAATAAACAATTGCATGCATTCTAAACTAGGAGAAACAATCATCTAGTCATCTACTTCTTGTGACGCTCCACCACTCCTCTGTGGCTCGATCCCTCGTCAGGGGCAGGATGAAGACACTTCTTCATGTCAATGACCCGCTTGTACATCTCATAGCTTGTGTATGCGTCCTTGGCCGCATACTTGACATGTTCTTCATCTAGTCTCTGATCCCAGGCACTGTGCCAGGCGTTCTTGTCCTTCTTGCTCTCATATGTCATCTTCATGTAGTAGGGGTCGATGATGGCCGAGGCGAGGTCAACCAGGGAGTTTTGTTTGTTCTTGGTACCGCCCCATACCTTGTAGTGGTCACGGATGTTAACAAGGTTCTGGCAGGCCAAGCCCAAAACCTCGAGCGCTTTTTGATCATTGGTGGTGTCCACCGTAGTGAAACTGTAGTCGGGGATGTTGATAAACCTGGCGAAACACTCGCAAGGCCTTGTGGCCATGTGGTAGTGGTAGTTGAGGACATCAACTCGCACACACAACTGGGCAACGACAACCTTTTGATCATGCACGACACACTCGCTTGTGAACTCGAGGTCAAAGCTGACTGCTTGGTACTTGTCCTTGGCAAGCAACTGCTCCATAGTTTGGATGGAGCTCTCCACCGAGACCGGCTCGTTTTTGTACACCACCGAGAGGTCCTTCCCCCTCATGTGGGTGTCCACTACGTGATGCATGGTGAACTGCCCCCCGTTGTCATTGTCGGCCGTTAGGAGCGCCATTGGAACCGTTGGATATCCTCTCTATATGTGTCGTCATGGGTGTGATTATTGTGTCATGTGGCGCGAGAGATGAAGGTAAATGGTCGTAGGAATAAATGGGGGCCAGCGACCTGGATTATCGGCATGTCCGCATGGCAGTTTTTGCAGCAACTAACTGCATCGTGGTGCCGCGCCCAGCGCAACCACATGCATAATGGCAGAACAAACGTACGTGATCATGCACCGGCCCCAAACACTGGCAGCATGTGTGGAGGGACGCATGCAGAGTGCATGAAGGGATGCAAGAGCAGAGTGCGTCGCGACCGCCTCAACCACGAGCAACCACACGCACAGAGCAGTTGAACACGCAGGAAATGGTCGTCTACAAGCCGGCCAACAGTTGCGAGCCGGCGGCATGATGTGAAACTACATCGCGTTCCACATCACACGACGGTCGAACAATCATTCGCGGCATTGCGTAGAGAGTGGCCGTGTGCTACTAGCTCCGTCTTGGTCTATTAGTCCCCTTTATATTCTGTGCCATATTTTGACCTTAAAGTTAACTAACAAAATGTTCATGCATGTTATAAAAATAATATAATTGGAAACTATGTTCAAATTCAAATCCAACAATATAATCTTTGGCGACATGCATTCGTATTTTATTAGTTAAATCTCTAGTCAAAATTTGGCACAAAAATACAAAGAGGACTTATAAACTAGGACGGAGGTAGTAGGTAATTAAATTGCAAATATTTTTTATTAATCGTATGTGTACATGTCGTTTCGTCCTCCTCTCGCACGTCTTGTCACCCCGCTGCCGCAGACGGCTTCGAGCTCAACTTGAGCAGCGCACAGGCGTTCTTTTGGCCAAACGGTGGCTCAAAGTGGCGCCAATGAATCATCGGTGAGCCCGTTCCCGCGCAACCGCGCAGTTTCCCGCACATAGCCGCGCAAGCTTCCCTCCCGACTCGGTGAAATCCGCCAAAATCCCAATGCTTACCAGCCTTCTATATAAACCCTCACGGCCGGTGAGTCCCACATCACATTTTCCCCTCGCTCCCTGTGGTTTATCTCGTCTGCTTCTCCCACAATCGCCAATGGCACCAGACCTTCGTCGTCGCTCAGCCACTTCGCCATCATCAAAGGACAACTCCAGCTGGGAGGATACACGACGGTGGCGGTGCAGTCCTGATATGTCTCCACCGTATGTATAATTTTTGATTGTTCAATGCTATTAAAGTATCAATCTTGGATGTTTTATACTCATTTACTAGCAACTTCCTTGGAAAGTGTTGGTATGGAAGGCACCCATGGATACGGCTAGCCATGGATTGTAAAAGAATGGTGGAAAAAGGAATAAAATTTATTTTAATTTTGGGAACCGCCTACGATTTACCTAGCATGGAAGATATTGGGAATTCTCGGTCATTTTTGTTGACAGGAAAAGCATGCCTCTAAAAACAATTTTTATCTTTCAGTTTAAGCTTTGAGCTCTCGAACCTCTACAAATCTCTGCTTCCCTCTACGAAGGGCCTATCTATTTACTTTTACGCATTTTTTATTTTTATTGAGTCTTCATCTTCTCTTATAAAGCACCAACTAGGGAACACTATTATCATACTTGAGCATTGGATCTAGCTAATATTCGAGTATGTTTCATGAATGGATCAATGATTGAGCATAATGGGATAGGGATAGCGTTCTCTAGCGTTGATATTTTGAAATACATGGTTGCTTGTTGATATGCTTGAGTATTGAGGTCGTCATGTCAAATTATAGACTATTTCTTTGAATCATCTAAAGTCCAAATGTCCATGCACTAGTACGCATCAGTGCTATACAAACAGTTTTTAACCCCTTTCCGCGACGGCATTTGGAATCGCTACCAAGTGAGTGTGGGAGATAGGGGATCCTTCCCATCACGACCCAGAAATTGTTGGGGATAGGACCTCCTGGGACAGAGGCTGGGGCCATGTGCGATCGGGCGAGGCATCGAAACCCAATCATTTCCGTATGTATGTACATCCCACACGGTAATCCGATCAAATCATTTTCGCAGGTATGTACATCCCACACGGTGAATCCCAGAAAATCATTTCCGTAGGTATGTACATCCCACACGGTGAATCCAAGGAACACGTTTCCGTTCTTATGTACATCCCACATACTCAATCCAGGGAAAACGTTTCCATTCGTATGTACATCCCACACAGTTTTATGTATACGCTCGTGTGTGAAAGGTGTAACTATCACACATGCTCAGCCTTGGTTAAGTGTTTGCTTCCATTAACTACATCACACGTGATTTGATGTAGAAAACTGTGTGGCATTGGGCTATCCATCACAAGCGCTTTTACTGCAGAACCGTTTGCAAAGTTCCATGACCGTTTGTTCTCTTTTTATTTTTGCCTGTAATTTATTATTCGAATTGGAATTTTTGAAATATGAAACGTGCAATTCAAATTCTCAGCACAATGGTTCAACAACGAATCCATAAATAAAATTGCCAGTACAATATGTTCAGTAATTACAGGATTAACTATGATGAACCACAGTATTTAAAGGCAGTAAAGGTGAAGAGACAAGTGTAAATCATTTTGACTGCCGATGGTGTCGAAGAAGCGGAATGCCCATAATGTGCCTTCCTGCATGCCATAGGCACGAACCACTTTTGTCCAACCCCTTGTGACAATCGCCCACCCATCCTTCACTGCCTTCAGGAAGACTTCTAGATCATTATCATGGTAGCATGAATTATATACTTTAACCTTAGTTGCCTCCACTCCAGTCATGTAGTTTGCAAGGTAATCATCAGTAAATAGCTTCAGAAACCACTGAAAAGAGAAAAATATCAGATACTGAGGTTTAATAGAGTAACTTGTTGTGTGCAGGGGAAAAGGCAACACATTACTTACCATCCTAAAGTTCATTGTTATCTTCGACAAAGTGTAAATAAAGAGCTAAATTCCAATCACCCATTTCTTTCGCTTAACAATATTTCTTAGTTTCCTCACTTGACGCTTGTTCATGAATATCTCATTGCCCCATACACAAAAGGGATCGAAGTGTGGATCTACCGCTCATATATGTACCTACAAGCAACCAGTAAATGTTAGAAGATAAACTAAGATTGCACAAATGATGTAAAATACAACTACTTATGTTCCTAAGTACAAGTATTTTTTTGAGATTTCCATATGAACTACATACAGATGTATATAGAATTATAGATATAGTTTAGATTAGAATCTACATTCACTCATTTCGCTCCTTATGTAGTCTATATTGGAATCTCTAAAAATACTTATATTTAGGAATAGATGGTGTATAAGATATGGGATGCAGCTAACCTCGACGGCAAACAACAATATCGCCCATTTTAGTCCTGTGTAAATACATGGAAAGCCAATGTTAACTACAACAGGGTTAACATCCACCAAAAATTGCAAATGGTAATAAAACGGTAGCATCTGTAGTGATATCTTCATTTCAAAAGAGTAGCATGGTAGCAAAGGGACGGATTAAAAAATGGATACAGCTGTTAATTGCAACAGGCTTAACAACATCCTAATTCATGTTTTGTAATTTTGTAGCCCTTGAAATACAACTCTCTAAAAATGGATACAACTGTTAATTGCAACATGCTTAATGGCCATTGAAACCAGTACTGATAAAAATGCAATTGGCATAGTTAAACATCACAGGGCAGGTGCTGCCAGAGCAGATAATGGCCCAGTTGTCTATAAAAAAGGTAGGGAAAAAAGGTAAAACGTGTTAGGCATGTTTACTACAACATGCTTAATACATTGACCGTACAAAACATAGCCATTAATTGCAATTGGTATTGGTAAGATTGAACTGGTGGGTACATACTTGGTAAGTCCTGAGAAGTAGTTGTTGGGGCACTTCATCTTGGCCAGAGCCCACCCAAAGTCAGCGGCGGCGGAGGTGAGCTGTTCCTCTGGGTCAAAGCATGGATCAGTGTCACTGACATGTGTACCTACAGGCAACCAGTAAATGGTAGAAGTTAAACTGCAATTGCACAAATGATGTGAAATCCTGTAAGACATGGGATGCAGCTAACCTCGACGGCAAACAACAACATCAGCTGTTATGACCCTGCGTAAGTACATGGACAAGCATGTTAAGTACAACAGGGTTAGCATCCACTAAAAATAGCAAATGGGCAACATCTCAAGTATATCTTCATTGCGGAGAGTAGCATGGTAGCAAATGGACAGATTAAAAAATGGATACAACTGTTAATTGCAAAGGCTTAACAACATCCTAAGTCATGGTTTGTAAGTTTGTAGCCATTGAAATACAATTGTTTAAAAATTGATTCAACTATTAATTGCAATAGGTTTAATAGACATTGAAACCGGTACTGATGAAAATGCAATTGGCATAGTTAAACACCACAAGGCAGGTGCTGCCAGAGCAGAGAATGTCCCAGATGTCTATAAAAAGGTAGGGAAAGTAGCAAAAACATGTTAGGCATGTTTACTAGAACATGCTTAATACATCGACCGTACAGAACATAGCCATTAATTGCAATTGGTATTGGTAAGATTGAACTGGTGAGTACATACTTGGTAAGTCTTGAGAGGTAGTTGCTGGGGCACTTCATCTTGGCCAGAGCTCGCCCAAAGTCAGCGACGACGGAGGCGAGCTATTCCTCCGGGTCGAAGCATGGATCAGTGCCACTGACATGTGTACCTACAGGCAACCAGTAAATGGTAGAAGTTAAACTACAATTGCACAAATTATGTGAAATACTGTAAGACATGGGATGCAGCTCACCTCGACGGCAAACAGAAGCATCGGCCGTGATGACCCCGCGTAAGTACATGGACATGCATGTTAAGTACAATAGGGTTAGCATCCACTAAAAATAGCAAGTGGGCATCATCTCTAGTGATATCTTGAGTCACGTATTGTAAGTTTGTTGCTGGTATTGGTGAAATTGAGCTGGACATGGTAATATTTGAACATCACATAGTGTGTAGTACTGAAATAAACAAGGCACGAACATGCTTAATACATCAACCATACAAATCATAGCCGTTGCAAGTGGTATTGGTAAGATTTAGCTGGTCAGATCTTACCTGTTAAGTCCTGGGGGGTAGTCACTAGGGGACATCATCTGGGCCAGAGCCTGCACCATGTCGGCGGCGACAGCAGAGGCGAGGTGTTCCTCCGGGTCAACACGCACAACGGCCATCATGCCATGGATCGCCATAAGCTCCTGACGGGGGGATTTGGAGGCATGAGGATGTTTCGCAAGCGCCATTTAAGTAATCAGGTCGGGGACGTGATAGAGATCTGTGGGTTACCTGACTAGATCCGAGCAGAACGTAGATGTGGTTGAAGCTGTGGTTGCGGCGGCGGCGGTTTGAGATGCCGGTAGGGGCCGGGGAGGCATGAGGGATGGGGGGATACTGAGGGGAGAGGGATGTGGTTGGAGGAATAAATTCTAAAATCGCGCGCATAATGAAAATTTCGGTGCGAAACTTGAAACTTGGGCGGGGGAAACACACAACCCGGACGAAGCGCATAAAATACTCGTGTGCAAGAAAAAAGAAAGTTGGAAGATCCCATCTCCAAAAAAATGTACACGTGTACTTGATTTTTTTCGGTCAATGGTACGCCTGGTTTATTAGGAAACATCGCACAGGTAACTGACTTATGGGTCATTAACGCAAAAAATGCACACGGGTATGACATAGAAACCATGTGTTTTGTGATCTTCTAATGATTAACACAAAAAATGCACATGGGCACACATGCTAATCAACGCTCAAAGCCCTCAAAGGATGCTCTTACCGACATTGTACGTTCATACTACAAACTTAAAGTACTACTGGTAATATGCTCTAATACTACAAACTTAAACTACTTCTCACATGCTGCCATCAGGGCATGCTGGCCAGACGCTGGCGTTCTCCTTCCCGGCCTTGTAGGCGGCAACCCACCGTGCTTCGATCTCTGCCAAGCTCTCCTCACCATGGCGTGTGGCCTCTTTTTTCTTGCGGCGGCGGGACTCTCTTTTCTTGACTACTTTCTGCCTTTTCCGTTCCTTCTGTGCAGCTTTGGCTGGCTCTAGATCCACCACCCATTCGGCCATGGCAGCCTCAAAGTCCGCCCATGTAACTGTCTGGCCACCGGTGGTGATGAACCGGCGCGGTGAGATGCCATCGCTTCCTTACCACGTGTGCGGTCGCGGGCGGCGGGATGCCATCACTTCCTTACCAATTACTGTGCACCATGGTGCCATGGACGACACCTGGAGAGAGCTCTGGGACGGAGGCGCCGCGCAACCTACAATGCAGTGGTATTCAAGAGCTCAACGGCAAAAGACAACAGAAATTCGGCTTCCCTTACAATTTTGCTCGTTCATTATCTCACACGGTTCATCTCCGTCGCTTCCGGAAACAGTGTGTGCTGGGCCTATTGTGTGTTGCGTTATGATTGGCCGGAACCCCAACCACGCGGATCGCGCGTGTGCACCGTAGGATGGGCCATGATCGAATGACAATCCACGTCCCTCATATCACACCCGTGCACCTGTAGCTGGATTGGATTTATATACGCTAAATGCCTAGAAAATGCACATAATCCCCTAAATATGGTAAATGAGCCCGCAGAAATGCCGAATTTGAACACGATGATTTGCAGGGTGTATGTTCGTCGTAGAAAACAACTCCAGGGCAAAGAACGAAGAAAATTTGAATTCCCCTTCAATTGGGGATTTCCCTCTGAAAAGCATGGAACTTCCTCGGTGATGGTTCGATTTATGAAGGGCGTGCATGACGACATAAGCCAAACCTTCTCAAATTTTTGCCAGGGCATGGTGAGGTCATACCATGGCACCATGCCAGGCATCCTATTTTTTAAGCATTTATTTCATTTTTTATATAGTTGAAAACCCAACAAACAAACATTTGTGGTTGACTATTGCCACACATTTCATCAAAATATCTGTCCATTCCTTGTAAAAGGCATGCAAATTTACTAAATGGCACGAACATGGTTTTCTAGGCCGTTCTTGTGGACCCTTTCATGCATCGATTGTTTGAACTTGCATTATGCGCATTAATGCCAAGGAAATGCACATAATCCCCTAAATATGGCAAATGAACCCGGGAAAGTGCCAAATTTAAACATGGTGATTTGCAGGTTGTATGTTCATCGTAGAAAAAAACTCATGGACAAAGGACAAAGGATAAAGGAAATTTGGCCCCCCCTTCAATCTTGGTGATTTCCCCCTCGAAACCATGAAACTTCCTCGGTGATGGTTCGACTTATGAAAGGCGCGCATCACGACATAAGGAAAACATTCTCCAAATTTTACCAGGGCATGGTGAGGCCATACCATGGCACCACGTCAGGTGTCATGTTTTCCAACCATGTGTTTCATTTTTTGTATAGTTGTTAACCGAGTAAATGATGCGTTTATGGTAGACTATTGCCACACATTTCCTTGAAATATCTGCCATTCCTCGTAAAAGGCATCTGAATGTACTAAATAACACGAGCATGGTTTTCCAGACCGTTCTTGTGCACCTTTTCATGCAGCGATTGTTCGAATTTGAATTATGTCCATTAATGCCTGGAAAATGCACATAATCCCCTAAATATGGTAAATGAGCCCGGGAAAATGTCAAATTTGAACACGTTGCATTTGAGGCGGTATGTTGATCGTTGGAAAAGAAACTGAATGACAAACTAGGACGGAAATTTGGATTCCCCTTCAACCTTGGGGATTTCCCTCTCGAAAGCATGGAACTTCCTTGGTATTGGTTCGATTTATGAAGGGCGTGCATGACGACATAAGCTAAACCTTCTCAAATTTTTACCAGGGCATGGTGAGGTCATACAATGGCACCATGCCAGGCATCATGTTTTTAAGCATTTATTTCATTTTTTCTATAGTTGAAAACCCAACAAACAAACATTTGTGGTTGACTATTGCCACACATTTCATCGAAATATCTGCCCATTATTCCTTGTAAAAGGCAAGAGAATTTACTAAATGGCACGAGCATGGTTTTCCAGGCTGTTCTTGTGGACCCTTTCATGCATCGATTGTTTGAACTTGAATTATGTGCATTAATGCCTAGGAAATGCACACAATCTCCTAAATATGGCAAATGAACCCGGGAAAATGTCAATTTTGAACACGTTGCATTTGAGGCAGTATGTTGATTGTTAGAAAAAACTGAATCACAAACTAGGACGGAAATTTTGATTCCCCTTCATTCTTGGGGATTTCCCTCTCGAAAGCATGGAACTTCCTCGGTGATGGTTCGATTTATGAAGGGCGTGCATGACGACATAAGCCAAACCTTCTCAAATTTTTACCAGGGCATGGTGAGGTCATACGATGGCACCATGCCAGGCATCATGTTTTTTAAGCATTTATTTCATTTTTTCTATAGTTGAAAACCCAACAAAGAAACATTTGTGGTTGACTATTGCCACACATTTCATCGAAATATCTGTCCATTATTCCTTGTAAAAGGCATGATAATTTACTAAATGGCACGAGCATGGTTTTCCAGGCTGTTCTTGTGGACCCTTTCATGCACCGATTGTTTGAACTTGAATTATGTGCATTAATGCATAGGAAATGCACATAATCCCCTAAATATGGCAAATGAACCCAGAAAAGTGCCAAATTTGAACGTGGTGATTTGCAGGTTGTGTGTTCATCATAGAAAAAAAACTCGTGGACAAAGGACAAAGAAAATTTGGATCCCCCTTCAATCTTGGTAATTTCCCCCTCGAAACCATGAAACCTTCCTCGGTGATGGTTCATTTTATGAAAGGCGTGCATGACAACATATTTACCAGGGCATGGTGAGGTCATACCATGGCACCACACCAGGCGTCATGTTTTCCAAGCATGTATTTCATTTTTGTATAGTTGTTAACCCAGTAAACGACGTGTTTATGGTTGACTATTGCCACACATTTCCTTGAAATATCTTCCCATTCCTTGTAAAAGGCATGAGAATGTACTAAATAGCACGAGCATGGTTTTCCAGACTGTTCTTGTGTACCTTTTCATGCACCGATTGTTCAAATTTGAATTATTTGTATAATTAATACCTAGAAAATGCACATAATCCCCTAAATATGGTAAATGAGTTCGGAAAAATGTCAAATTTGAACACGTTGCATTTGAGGCGGTATGTTGGTCATTGGGAAAAAACTGAATGACAAACCAGGGCGGAAATTTGGACCCCCCTTCAATCTTGGGGAGTTCCCTCTCGAAAGCATTGAACTTCCTTGGTGATGGTTCGATGTATGAAGGGTGTGCATGATGACATAAATCAAACCTTCTCAGCTTTTAACTAGGGCACGGTGAGGCCATACCATGGCACCATGCCAGCCGTCATGTTTTTCAAGCACATATTTCATTGTTCTATAGTTGATAACCAAGTAAATGACGGGTTTGTGGTTGAATTTTGCCACACATTCCATTGAAATCTTTGCCCATTCCTTATAAAAGGCTTGAGAAATTACTAAATACCACGAGTATGGTTTTTCCAGACCGTTCTTGTGCACCCTTTCATGCACCGATTATTTGAATTTGAATTATGTGCATTAATACCTACAAAATGCACATAATCCCCTTAATATTGTAAATGAACCCGGAAAAGTGTCAAATTTGAACATAGGGATTAGTAGGGTTTATGTTCATCGTAGAAAAAAACTCATTGATGAAGGACAAAAGAAATTTGGATTCCCCTTCGATCTCCGTGATTTACTCTTGCACAAGATTCATCTCCGTCGCCTCTGCAAACCATGTCTGTTCACTCACACATGCAAAAGGAAAAAAAACTCGCCCACTTCATCCCCACTCACTCGCCGCGGACTCCTCCGTAGCTCTGCACCCTAAGCTCGACGACTGTTGGCGGCGGGCGTAGGTCGCGCTCCAAACGGCACCGGATTTTGCCCCTACCACTTTCTGCCGCCTATCTACACCTACATTCTAGACTCTGGTCGACTGGGGTTTTCTGCGGGATTGGGCCGGGGATTTTTCTCATGGAGAAGGTAATCAACTTAATTAGCAAAATATTCAGTCATCTCTTATCGCAGTCCGTATGTCGTTGTTAATCAACCGGCGGAAATCGCCATGGAATCAGTTTTGTTCTAGCTGATTCATGGGTGTTCATGCATGTGTCCACAGTGCAAGCACAAATCAGGCAACTGTGGTCATGGCCAGTCGGAAATGAAGTTCTATCTCATCATTCTGGATGACCTCAGGGAGTGCTCAGTATGTTCAATCTGAACCTACCATGGTCGGCATGGCCTAAATTTGTGAACATGTACGTACTGTCTGTTGCTACATTATCTATATATTTGCATCAAATCTTTATTACTTATCTATTTTTAATTCTATATTTTTGTACTTTGCTTTCATCTATATATATGGATCTGTTCTATCAGTTACTCCCATATTTGCATCTTGCTCTGTTATTTCAATATATCTAATTTACGATCTTAATTTTTATTTCAAGCAGTACATCCCTTGCTTTGCAAGAACATGAGTAGAAGGAAATCTTGGGCTTTACTTTGCTGATGACTCCCAGGATGTCATATTGATAACGCAACATGGATTTACAATGACGGTTAGCATAAAACTTTATAAAGATGGTCACTCCTATTTTAATGCAGACCTTTGGAGAAAAATGTCTTATGAACTGAAAGTTGGCAATAAAATTCTAGTGCGTGAACCATAGCCTGGTCTAATTAACATGGATGTTTAATTCCCCAACATCATCAGCCGATCAAAGTCTGATCGAGGTTAGTGTCCTTTCAACTTTCTCCATGCTGTCATATTACTATTTAAGCAACCAATTGATCACTATTTAAACAACCAATTGTGATATCATATTCTGACTCCATTCCTAGGCAGTAACAAATTATATTTACCAATTTATGCGCACTATATATTCTTCTGCCATGTTCTGAATAAATAATACCTTTCCACCTTTTAAGCAGGATATGTTGGATGCATAGTGAACAATCTATATGTTACTAAGCGTACCAAATTTCACTGGAAGGACTTGAAGCATGTCATAAACTTTGTTGATAATCTAACAGAGATAGCACAGTGTATGAACGCTGGATTTTGGATGGGATTAATTAGACCTATGGTGCACACACTGAACAAGACCAATAGTGTGCACGAAATGCTGGTAAAAAGTCTTATTTTAATGTTGATGCTCATAAACTATATATATGTTCAACAATATGTTACAATTATTTTTTATTCTACATGTCAACAGAAATTGCCCCCTGTAGCAGTTCCTGGATCGATTTCCCGGCGTGGTCGAATTACAGTTGTGCCTGCTAATAATGCCAAAGTGATTGCAAGGTACTGCATTTCCCGCAGAAATGGAACCATTCAAATTAACAAGTTCTCGCTTTTCGTGGCAATGCATCCATATAGGAAAATTGGAGACACTGTTCTACTCATGCTCTACCAAGGCACAGGAGGGCTCTTCCTTTTCATTGACGAGATGCCGAGTCACCGTGATCAAGCTGCTTCCAGTGGATAGTTGTGGTTGTTGTCCCTTGGCCTCTTAAAAATGTGCTAGCTGTTACTATATATGTTAAGTATGTAGATATGGACCATATGGTTGTTGGCCCTTAGCCTCTTAAAATGTGATAGTTGTTACTATGTTAAGTATGTAGATATGGACCATATGGTTGTCAAAACCGTGTTACGAAGATCCTCCTTTTGTCGAATAGTGTAAACACTATATATATGTTACTCAAATGCTGTTACCCAAGTTCATAAATTTTCATGGAAAGTTTTAGTATCGTACACAGTTTATTGACATTAAGCGTGTGCTCGATGTCCAGAAGGCATTTTCATATTAACTGTCCATATTGCAAATTCACACACATGTTAACATAAGGAAACATATGTGTAACATACTAATCATCACACACGAGTACTCGCAGACGCACCGTGTGTGATACTCCGCCACCGCAAGCAACTAGTTTGCATTTTCAAAGTTTTTTGTACACACAGAATCACACACGAAGTAACTGCATTAACCGTCTGTGTTGTAATTTCTGATCGCAAACAGTTCATCTGAGTCGGCTGTTTGCCACGTATCACACACATCTTGTTTACACAACTCGTTTGTGTTCTTTTAGCTCATCGCAAACAGTTCATCCATGTGAACTGTATGCTGCATATCACACACATCTTGTTAAGTTGAACCATTTCTGTTGTGTCCCCTAATCAAAAACAGTTCGTCTGAGTTAACCGTATGCCGTATATCGCACACACATTGATATGGCTGCCCATTTCTGTTGTTCTACCTCAGCGCAAATAGTTCGAATGGATTAACCGTGTGTCATGCATCGCACACACATTGTTATGGCTGCCCATTTCTGTTGATCTGCATCATCGCAGACAGTTTGAATAGATTAACCGCGTGTCCTGCATCGCACACGCAACTAAAATCTGAACCGTGTTTGATGGCTTTGCCATTGCAAATGTTTTGCACCTTTTTGACGGTTTTTACACCATCGTTTGCGATTATTGCATCGCGCACAGTTTCAGCAAAGGGTCTCTGATCGTAGTTAGCAGTATCCTGCAGTAGTGATGCTACAAAAGAAAAGAATATGTGATGAATATGATGGGTAGCATTCCACATCAAAAATTCTGTTTTTATCATTTACCTACTCGAGGACAAGCAGGAATTAAGCTTGGGGATGTTGATACGTCTCCAACGTATCTATAATTTTTGATTGTTCCATGCTATTAAAGTATCAATCTTGAATGTTTTATACTCATTTACTAGCAGCTTTATATCATTTTTGGGACTAACCTATTGACATAGTGCACAGTGCTAGTTGTTGTTTTCTGCTTGTTTTTTACTTTGCAGAATATCAATACCAAATGAAGTCCAAATGCCATGAAACTTTTTGGAGATTTTTTTTGGATAGAAGACACCCAGGGAGCCAAAGGAGCACACAGGAGGAGGCCAGTGGGGCCCACTAGGCACCAAGGCGTGCCAGGAGGCCCAAGCGCCCTGGTGGGTAGTGGAGCCCATAGGAAGCTTCTCCATCGACCTCCACCTCTATAAATACTCTAAAATCCCCCAAACCCTAGGGGAGTTAACAAAATACTTTTCCAGCCGCCGCAAGTTCCAAAACCACGAGATCCAATCTAGAGGCCTTTTCCGACACTCTGCCGGAGGGGGCAATGATCACGGCTTCGTTCTTCACCATCCTTGTTGCCCCTCCGATGCGTGAGTAGTTTACCATAGACCTATGGGTCTGTAGGTAGTAGCAAGATGACTTCTTCTCTATTTTTGATCTTCGATACAATGTTCTCCTCGATGTTCTTGGAGATCTATTTGATGTAATGAATTTTTGCGGTGTGTTTGTTGGGATCCGATGAATTTTGAGTTTATGATTAGATCTATCCATGAATATTATTTCAGTCTTTGTTGAACTCTTTTATGCATGGTCTTTATAGCCTCGTATTTCTTCTCCGAAAGTTTGGTTTGGTTTGGCCAACTAGATTGATTTTTCTTGCCATGGGAAGAGGTGCTTTGTGATGGGTTCGATCTTGCGGTGCTCAACCTCAGTGACAGAAAGAGACATGACACACATGTACCATTTCTATTAAGGATAACAAGATGTGGTCTATTCCTACATGAATAGATCTTTTCTACATCATGTCATCATTCTTATTGCATTACTCCATTTTTCAATGAACTTAATACACTAGATGCATGCTGGATAGCGGTCGATGTGTGGAGTAATAGTAGTAGATGCATGCATGAGTCGGTCTACTAATCTTGGATGTGATGCCTATATACATGATCATTGCCTTGGATATCGTCATAATTATTTGCTCTTTTGTCAATTGCCCAACAGTAATTTGTCTATCCATCGTATGCTATTTTCTTGAGATAAGCCTCTAGTGAAATCTACGGCCCCTGGGTCTATTTCCTATCATATTAAAACTAAAAATACCTTGCTGCACTTTTATATATTTATTATTTTATTTTGTGTTTTAGTTAGATCTATTTATCAAATATCATAGAACTTAATCTATCCCAATACTGAGGAGGGATTGACAACCCCTCAAACGCGTTGGGTTGCAAGTTTTTGTTGTTTGTGTGCAGGTGCTATTTACATAGTGTTGCTTGGTTCTCCTACTGGATTGATAACCTTGGTTTCATAACTGAGGGAAATACTTATACCGTTGATGTGCCACATCATCCCCTCCTCTTTGGGGAATTACCAATGCGGATACAAGCAATCAAGTCCCTGACATAGTGTAGTGCGTGTGGCATCCCTGTTGGGTGTGCGCGCAACCCACCACATGCTCCGCCACCACTGCTCGTCGGCAGCTGTTTCCGGCCGCCATTGCCGCCACCCTACCGTATGCCGCCGTGGCCGCCACACCACCATCGAAAGCCAGGGCCATTACCCGCTCCGCCACCATGGCCCGAAGGCCGGAGGTGGCTATTGTGGCTGCCACCCCACTGTCAGCCACCGTGGCCATCACCCACTGTGCCACCGTTGCCCAAAGGCGGGAGGTGGAGGTTATGGCCGCCACTGCACCATTGACCGCCGAGGCGGCAAGCCCACCGTCGAACATAGGGGTCATCACCCGCTCTGCCACCACCGCCCGAAGGGGGAAGGTGGAGCCTTGCATGTGTGTCAATGACCTTGCACGCTATATCAAGTTCCTACGTAAGGAGGAGGAGCGCCTCGTCGAGCACACAAAGAGTCTTACCGCTACTATGGCCGTAGCACATGCCACCGCAGAGGCATGGAATGAGGAGATCTATGAGGAGTCCCATCGCTTCGAGAGGGGTCATCTGGAGCGATAGAGGGCGTTTGAGGTGAGTGTCGCTAAAGGTGCAGCAGCGGCAGGCACCAGATTCTAGTTGTCCAGCTCGTCGGTAGGCTCCTCCTTCTATGCCTCTTACTAAGCACGCTCGGCAGAGGAGAGACTACTGTAAGTAGTACAAAGCCCCTCCATAGTAGTAATATTTAGGGGCTATTTTGTTCAGTTCGTCTAACTATAGATGTGGTTGAACTATACAACATACTTAAAATTAGCTAGTATATATTGTTGAATAGCTATTTCAGTATGTGGTTGGCAACAATTGGGGAAAATTTTGGTCGATTCATCTGTCAAGTTGAACTGTTTGTATAAAGAATGACTGCTTAATCTATGAATGAAATCTATACTTAATGAATTTTAGTTGCAAAAATTAGATAGTGTTAGTGACTTTTAGCTGCAATTTTTAATAAATGGCAGTGTTACAAGTTGACAAAGGGCAATGTTACTAGATCGACAAATGTCAATCTTTCCAGTTTGACAAATGTTAATATACCCAATATGACAGATGCAAATTTTACCAAATTGTCTGTACGTGGTTGCACACGGGTCATCCGAAAAAATCGTTTGCGTTGAAGGGACCAAACTTTCTCTTGACTTAGTGGTGAAGGAACCATAGCTCTCGCTTTGCATAGCTTCCTCAATCTGAACTGTTTGTGATGAAGAGATGCACAAATCCCGCGCGGAAAATTTTCCCTTGGCTTACTGGGGAAAACCACAGCTCTTGCTTTGCATACGGGTGTTCTATCTAAAACGTTTACGATGAAGAGCTACACAAATCCCACTCGGCACATTTTCCCTTGGCTTACTGGGGAAGCTATCGGTTTGCATACGAGTGTTCTATCTAAAATGTTTGTGATGATTGTTTTAAATTTAAAAATAATTGACATTTAAAAAATGTCATTTGATAAGTCTGTACATTCAGAGAGAAAAATGCAAGTTTGTTCAAACGATATGTTTCATTCAGTCACACTGCGACTTTATATTTATACAATCGAGATA
The DNA here is from genome assembly GCF_018294505.1 of Triticum aestivum. Lineage (NCBI taxonomy): Eukaryota > Viridiplantae > Streptophyta > Magnoliopsida > Poales > Poaceae > Triticum > Triticum aestivum. Next base: position 392,697,581 of record NC_057797.1, on the reverse strand, counting down.
CATTATTAAACCCAAAAAAACTAATTTCGATGGCGGCGGAGGCGGCGTGCCGCGCCGGTGTTGTCGTGCTCGCTCTCTGGGACGCCTTTGTTGAAGTCTTCAAGGCAGCACATAATGTTCTTCACTTGGAAATCAAACATCCCATCATTGTGCGATCGACGGACGGGGTGCGGGAGGATGGCAACTCACGACGCTGTGAGGTAGCGGTCGACGACGACGTCCCATGACACTTAGGGGGGCGCGCGCACGGACACGTGCATAGTGGGTGCAGGCAAACGCACGAGGATCGGTGCCACGGTGGGTGTAGGGGCACGCACGGGCACGAGCGCTGGCACTGGCATGTACACGAGCTCATGCGGGTCTGTGGGGACCTTGCTGACGCCCGCGGCTTCCAACTCTACATAGTTCTCAGCGACCAGCTCGTCAATGCTACGGGGATGGTCGCTGGCGTGGGCGTGGGGGCAGCAACCACCTCGGCCAGCTCGTTCAGGGCCATGTCCATGAGGCCCCATTCCTCCTTATTTTCTATCTCGTCCTGCTCGGAGTCGAATTCACTAAACTCCAAGACTAGTGGTAGATGATCCTTCTACGCCATGGTGTTGGTGGAGGTCCAAGTAGGGGAATGGGAGGCGAACAATAAGGTCGCACGTCATAAACAGCGGCTCGGGCGCCATTAATGGAGAGGATGCATTGATACGTCTCCGTCGTATCTATAATTTTTGATTGTTTCATGCCAATATTATACAACTTTTACATACTTTCGGCAACTTCTTATATGATTTATTGGACTAACCTACTAATCCAGTGCCCAGTGCCAGTTCCTATTTTCTGCATGTTTTTGTATCACAGAGTATCCATATCAAACGGAATCCAAATGTGATACAAATTTACGAAGAATTATTTTGGAATATATGTGATTTTTGGGAGTTGGAATCACTGCAAACGGAGTCCCGTGGTGGGCACAACCCACCAGGATCCGACCCCTGAACCAGGCGTGTGGTGGTGGGTTGTGCCCACCTCGTACGTCGGTTGGAGCTCTACTTCGAGCGCAAGGAAGCTTATATCCGAAAAAATCATATTAAAATCTCAACGCAATCGGAGTTACAGATCTTTGAGAATATAAGAAACGATTTTCGGCCAGATCTGGGAACGTGAAACAGAAGAGAACACAGAGGAAATCCAATCTCGGAGGGGCTCTCGCCCCTCTGCTACCATGGAGACCAAGGACTAGAGGGGGAACTCTCCTCCCATCTAGGGGGAGGCCAAGGAAGAATAAGTAGGGGGCTCTCTCCCCCTCGCTTCCGGTGGCGCCAGAGTGCCACCGGGGCAATGATCGGGACGATGATCTACATCAACAATCTTGCTACTGTCAACACCAACTTTCTCCCCCTCCATGCAACGGTGTAACACATCTTTCCCCCACTGTAATCTCTACTTAAACATGGTGCTCAACTCCATATATTATTTCCCAATGATCCATGGTTATCCTATGATGTTTGAGTAGATCCGTTTTGTCCTATGGGTTAATTGTGATCTTGGTTGGTATGATTGTATATTTTATTCATGGTGCTGTCCTATGGTGCCCTCTGTCTCGCACAAACGTGAGGGTATCTCGCTGTAGGGTGTTGCAATATGTTAATGGTTTGCTTATTGTCAGTGTTGCGGGGGTGACAGCAGCCTAAACGCGGATAGGTGGGTTATAGCGTATGGGAGTAAAGAGGACTTGATACTTAATGCTATGGTTGGGTTTCATGACCTTAATGATCTTCTGTGGTTGCGGATGCTTGCTAGAGTTCCAATCATAAGTGCATATGATCCAAGTATAGAAAGTATGTTAGCTCACGCCTCTCCCTCATATAAAGTTGCAAGAATGATTACCGATACTTGTTATCGATTGCCTAGGGACAAATAACTTTCTTGTTGACACAAACCCTTTTACTAAACACCTAAATTTTATTATATTACAAAGTGCTTCTAGTTTTGTTCCTGCAAAGTAGTTCTAGCATCACTCCTACAAACTATTTTTCATACTTGTTCCCGGTAAAGCAAACGTTAAGTGTGCGTAGAGTTGTATCAGTGGTCGATAGAACTTGAGGGAATATTTGTTCTGCCTTTAGCTCCTCGTTGGGTTGGACACTCTTATTTGTTGAAGAAGGCTACAAACGATCCCCTATACTTGTGGGTTATCAAGACCTTTTTCTGGCGCCGTTGCTGGGGAGCAATAGCGTGGGGTGAATATTCGCGTGTGTGCTTGTTTGCTTTATCACTTAGTAGTATTTATTTTGTGCTCTTGTTTTCTATCTTTAGTTATGGATAGGAAATGCAAAATACCAAAAAAATAGTTGTACCTACTAAACCAATGGTTGAAGAACCACCCAAAATATATCATACTACTGACGCTTTCTACTTGGATCATCTTCAATCCATCTGTGCTCATGCTGAAAACCCAACTAGCTTAGTTGAGGGAAAATCATTAGATGAGCATGCTTGTTTTGTGTGGCATCGTTTATCTGAAAAAGGGAAACTTTTACAGCATCAAATTAATACTATGCAATGCTATGCTTGGAATTTATGTGAAGTATATGATGTAACTTGTTGTTCTGAAGACTCTAAGAAACACCTTCCCTACCAATCTGAGTTTATTTATAATGGAATCGTATCTTCTTATGCAAAGGTGTTTATAATTACTTTGATATCGAACAAATTGAAGAATTTGTTACTTTTAAGGGTGCTTATGAAATTACTTCTTTGATTGAAAAGTATGATGCTACTCTTTACAAATCTGAAAATTTTGCTATACTTAAATATTGTTATGATAATTATGCTTCTAATGCCTATGTTAAACCATATATTGAGGACTCCTCCGCTGTCTAAGAAGAGATTAATATTTTGCAGGAGTCTATGGAAGAAGAAGTTGATGAAACTGTAAGCTCATTGGATGAAAAAGATGATGAGGAGAGCGAAGAACAAACGGAAGAAGAGCGGATTAGCTACCCGTTCCCACCTTCTAATGAGAGTAACTCTTCAACTCATACATTATTTAATGCCCCTTCGTTCTTACCAAAGGATGAATGCTATGATAATTGCTATGATCTCGTTGATTCTTTTGAAATATCCCTTTTTGATGAACTTGATGATTGATATGTTTGTGGCCAAGATGCCAATATGAATTATGCTTATGGAGATTAACTTGCTATAGTTACTTATGTTAAGAATGACATTGTTGCTATTGCACCCACACATGATAGTCCTATTATCTTTTTGAATTCTCCCAACTACACTATATCGGAGAAAGTTGCACTTGTTAAGGATTACATTGATGGGTTGCATTCTACCATTACACATGATGATTTTTATGAATATAATATGCATGTGCTTGCTGCTCCTACTTGCAATTATTATGATAGAGGAACTATATCTCCACCTCTCTATGTTTCCAACACGATAAAATTGCAAGAAACTACTCATGCTATGTATTGGCCTTTACTTGATGTGCATGAATTGTTCTTGTATGACATGCCGATGCATAGGAAGAGAGTTAGACTTTGTCATTGCTTGATATATGTTGTTTTGTGCTCACTACTAAATGCCAAATCATTGCTAATTAAAATTGGCTTTGATATACCTTGGGATCCGGGTGGATTCATTACTTGAGCACTTTATGCCTAGCTTAATGGCTTTAAAGAAAGTGCTGCCAGGGAGACAACCAAGAAGTTTTAGAGAGTCATTTATTTCTGTTGAGTGCTTTTATAAAGTTTAAAAACAAAAAGATATAGAGGGGAACTTAAAAACCTTTTCACAAAAGAGAAGCGATTGTAAGTTATGCATTGGAGAAGTGAGGGTCGACCTTAAACACTTGTGTTCATGCTCATGAAGCAATGTAGAATTTTTCATGAAAATTCTCACAAAAATAATTATCCCCTTATACAGTTCCATTGTATTATAAAAATAATGTGCCAAGGTTTGCCTTTAGGATGATTAGATTGCTTGTTGGTTTGTGCGGTGCAAAACAGAAACTTTGACTAGAGTGCTCGATTTTACATTTTTTATTGGAACGTCAAACGGTTCTGAAACTTTTTGCATTGTATTTATATACAAATTTTTTATTTTGTCCTATTTTTTCGGAGTTTTTTGAGTTATAGAAGTATGGTAGATGTTCAAATATTTACAGACTATCCTGTTTTCACAAATTGCTGTTATAGCTTCATTATTTGCGTATGTTTGAATTCTTGTTGAAGCCTCCTTGACTTGGGGTCATAGAATGTGTGATAGCATACAGTGGGTAATGTTTGTTTATAATTATACAATAATGTTATAGAAGTACATGATGGGATTTCATTGCCATGTTCACTAACCCCGCCACTAAAAGTTCGGTTAAGTTTTGTGTGGATGAAGTGTTCGAAGATCGAGGAGGTCTCGATGCGAGGAGAAGGAGGAGAGGCAAGAGCTCAAGCTTGGGGATGCCCAAGGCACCCCAAGTAAATATTCAAGGAGACTCAAGCGTCTAGGCTTGGGGAAGCCCCGGAAGGCATCCCATCTTTCTTCAACAAGTATCAGTATGTTTTGGGATTCGTTTCGTTCATGTGATATGTACAAGTCTTGGAGCGTCTTTTGCATTTAGTTTTCACTTTTCCTTTATGCACCATGCTGGTATGAGATAGTCCATGGTTGATTTATAGAATGCTCATTGCACTTCACTTATATCTTTTGAGTATGGCTTTATAGAATGCTTCATGTGCTTCACTTCTATCATTTGAAGTTTGGATTGCATGTTTCTCTTCACATAGAAAACCGTTGTTTGAAGAATACTCTTTTGCTTCACTTATATTTATTAGAGCATGCTCTTTTGTAGAAAGAATTAAAATCTCATTCTTCACTTAGATCTATTTAGAGAGTCAACAGGAATTGGTCATTTGCATGGTTAGTCATAAAATCCTACATAAAACTTATGGATCACTGAATATGATATGTTTGATTCCTTGCAATAGTTTTGCGATATAGAGATGATAATATGTGGGAGGTACTAGTAAATGGTTGTGGTTAGTAGGAATATTGGTGTTAAGGTTTGTGATTCCCGAAGCATGCACGTATAGTCTCTCGTTATGCTATGAAGTTGGAGCATGATTTATTATTGATTGTCTTCCTTATGAGTGGCGGTCGGGGACGAGCGATGGTCTTTTCCTACAAATATATCCCCCTAGTAGCACTTTGCTTCGAGGGGTAATAAACTTTTGCAATAAGTATATGACTTCTTTATGACTAATGTGAGTCCAAGGATTATACGCACTCTTACCTTTCCGCAATTTTCTAGCCTCTACGGTACCGTGCATTGCCCTTTCTCACATCGAGATGTGGTGCAAACTTCGTAGGTGCATCCAAACCCCATGATATGATATGCTCTATCACACATAAGCCTTATTATATCTTCCTCAAAACAGCCACCATACCTACCTATTGTGGCTTTCCATGGCCATTCCGAGATATATTGCCATGCAACTTCCAGCGCTTCCGTCTGATGACTTGAGCATTCATCGTCATATTGCCTTGCATGATCATATAGCTGACATAGTAGTTGTGGCTCAGCCACCGTTCATCATTTTTCATACATGTTATGCTAGATCATTGCACATCCTGGTACATGCCAAGAGGCATTCATATAGAGTCATACTTTGTCATAGGTATCGAGTTGTAATTTTTATTTCCTTTTGAGTTATAAGTAAATAGAAGTGTGATGATCATCATTATTCATTTTTAGAGCAATGCCCCAGTGAGGAAAGGATGATGGAGACTATGATTCCCCCACAAGTCGGGATGAGACTCCGGACAATGAGAGAAAAAAAAGAAAAAGAAAAAGAAAAAAGAAAAAGAAAAAAGAAAAAAGAAAAATAATAATAAAAGAGAGAAGGGGCATTGTTAGTATCCTTTACCACACTTGTGCTTCAAAGTAGCACCATGTTTTTCATTTGGAGAGTCTCCTATGTTGTCACTTTCATATACTAGTGTGAATATTCCATTATAGGATTAGATGCACACCCACTTAGTTTTCATATTGAGATTTCATACACTTATAGCTCTTAGTGCATTCATTGCATGGCAATCCCTACTCCTCATGTTGATATCAATTGATGGGCATCTCCATAGCCCGTTGGTTACCTGCGTCGGTGTGAGACTTTCTTACTTTTTATCTTCTCTATCTTTACCCCTATCATTATACTCCATTCCACCCATAGTGCTATATCCATGGCTTGCGCTCATGTATTGCGTGAGGGTTGAAAAAGCTGAAGCGCTTTAAAAAGTATGAACCAATTGCTCGGTTTGTCATCGGGGTTGTGCATGATAAATACTTTGTGTTAAGAAGACAGAGCATGACAAGACTATATGATTTTGTAGGGATATCTTTCTTTAGTGTTGATATTTTGAAAGACATGATTGTTTGTTGGGATGCATGAGTATTGATGTCTTTATGTCGAATTATAGACTATTGCTTTGAATCACTCATGTCTTAATATTCATCCCATGACTAGACATATGATCAAGTTTTTGTTAGGTAGCATTCCACATCAAAAATTATCTTTTTTATCATGTACCTACTCAAGGACGAGCAGGAATTAAGCTTGGCGATGCTGATACGTCTCCGTCGTATCTATAATTTTTGATTGTTTCATGCCAATATTATACAACTTTTACATACGTTTGGCAACTTTATTTATGATTTATTGGACTAACCTATTGATCCAGTGCCCAGTGCCAGTTCCTGTTTTCTGCATGTTTTTTGTATCGCTGAGTATCCATATCAAACAAAATCCAAACGCGATAAAAATTTACGAAGAATTATTTTGGAATATATGTGATTTTTGGGAGTTGGAATCACCGCAAACAGAGTCCCATGGTGGGCACAACCCACCAGGATCCGACCCCTGAACCAGGCGCGTGGTGGTGGGTTGTGCCCACCTCGTACGTCGGTTGGAGCTCTACTTCGGGCGCAAGGAAGCTTATATCCTAAAAAATCGTATCAAAATCTCAACGCAATCGGAGTTATGGATCTTTGGGAATATAAGAAACGGTTTTCGGCCAGATCTGGAACGTGAAACAGAAGAGAACAGAGAGGAGATCTCGGAGGGGCTCCCTCCCCTCTGCTACCATGGATACCAAGGACCAGAGGGGGTACTCTCCTCCCATCTAGGGGGAGGCCAAGGAAGAAGAAGTAGGGGGCTCTCTCCCCCTTGCTTCCGGTGGCGCCGGAGTGCCACTGGGGCAACGATCGGGACATCGATCTACATAAACAAGTCTTGCTACCGTCAACACCAACTTTCTCCCCTCTATGCAGCGGTGTAACACATCTTCCCCCCGCTCTAATCTCTACTTAAACATGGTGCTCAACTCCATATATTATTTCCCAATGATCTATGGTTATCCTATGATGTTTGAGTAGATTCGTTTTGTCCTATGGGTTAATCATGATCTTGGTTGGTATGATTGTATATTATATTTATGGTGTTGTCCTACGGTGCCCTCCGTCTCGCGCAAACATGAGGGGCTCTCGCTGTAGGGTGTTGCAATATGTTCATGGTTTTCTTATTGTTAGTGTCGCGGGGGTGACAGCAGCCTAAACGTGGATAGGTGGGTTATGGCGTATGGGAGTAAAGAGGACTTGATACTTAATGCTATGGTTGGGTTTCACTACATTAATGATCTTTAGTAGTTGCGGATGCTTGCTAGAGTTCCAATCATAAGTGCATATGATCCAAGTTGAGAAAGTATGTTAGCTCATGCCTCTCCCTCATATAAAGTTGCAAGAATGATTACCGATACTTGTTATCGATTGCCTAGGGACAAATAACTTTCTTGTTGACACAAACCCTTTTACTAAACACCTAACTTTTATTATCTTACAAAGTACTTCTAGTTTTGTTATTGCAAAGTAGTTCTAGCATCACTCCTACAAACTATTTTCATACTTGTTCCCGGTAAAGCAAACGTCAAGTGTGCGTAGAGTTGTATCGGTGGTCGATAGAACTTGAGGGAATATTTGTTCTGCCTTTAGCTCCTTGTTGGGTTCGACACTCTTATTTATCGAAGAAGGCTACAAACAATCCCCTATACTTGTGGGTTATCATGCGTGCAAGGCGGGCAGCCATGGAAGTCAAAGGGCTCGTTTCCAAGTGAGCTTGCGCAGCATATAGCTCGCATGCTTCCCGATGAGTCTGTGCATTGGAGGACAACTTGCACGCCTCCCTGTCATCTTGCATGGCGGACTACGCTCGCGCGCCTCCCGTGTACTCAAGAAGATGTCCGCACGCCACCTCCTAGCCATTAAAAGTGTGACATGTGGCGTCACGTGAATGGTTAACAGAACGCCCATGATTTAAATTAGACAAATGTTTGAGATGATAAGGTGGCAGCTATTTGTTTCAAAATGCCTTTGTTGGTTGTTGATTCGAGTGCGCCTTTTCTCAAATTGGACACAAGAATACCACATCATGTCGGGTGCCATTACATGATAGCATGCTAAGTTTCATGAATTTTAGACGAGTTTTGGATTTAGTAGAATTTAAAAACAAAGTATCTCAACGTTTTGCCGGCAAGCAACGGTGCCCTGGTGTTTGAAATTCATTCCCATTTCTTGCATGGGACCTAAGCATGCACCCAAGGACACACAGTTGAATTTTCAACCCATTATTTTTGCACTGGAGCATGTGCCTATAGTTCAAATTTGAATTATGCACATAAAATGCCTAGAGAACTTAGTTAATGTATTAAAATATCCAAAAGAACCCCAAAAAATTCCAAATTTTAACAGGCACTCCTGTTGCTCTATGTTGCCACTAGGAGAAAACTTGAAAACAAGAAGGGGCAATGAATATCGTTTCATCCACGAAGGAGGCACATTACCTACTGGAACCATGAGGCTTGTTGTGAGAAGCTTATACCCAAACTTGTCCCAAATGGGAAAATTTTGTTACCACATCATGTTGATGCCATTCCATGATAGCATGCCAAGTTTCATGAATTTCAGACGAGTTTTGGATTTACTAGAATTTAAAAACCATGTATCTCAATGTTTGTGGCCGAACGACGGTGGCAAGGTGTTTGACATTCATTCTCATTTCTTGCATGGGACCTAAGCATGCAACCAAGGACACACATTTGATTTTTAACCCATTTATATGCATAGGATCATGTGCATGTAGTTCAAATTTGAATTATGCACATAAATGCATAGAAAACTCAGTTAATGTATAAAAATGTCCAAATGAACCCCCAAAAATTCCAAAATTTAACACAACACTCCTGTTGTTCTGTGTTGACACTAGAAAAAAATTGAAAGCAAGAAGAGGCAATGAATATCATTTCTTCCACAAAGGTGAAACGTTCCCTACCGGAACCATGAGGTTTCTTGTAAGAAGCTCTGGTTTGTGAGAAGCTTATACCCAAACCTGCCCCAAATGGGACAATATTTTTACCACAGCATGTTGATGCTGTTCCATGATAGCATGCCAAGTTTCATGAATTTCAGACGAGTTTTGGATTTACTAGACTTTAAAACCATGTATCTCAATGTTTGCGGCCAAGCGACGGTGCCGAGGTGTTTGACATTCATTCCCATTTCTTGCATGGGACCTAAGCATGCAATCAAGGACACCCATTTGATTTTTTTTAACCCATTTTATGCACTGGAGCATGTGCCTGCAGTTCAAATTTGAATTATGCACATAAATGCCTATAAAACCCAGTTAACGTATAAAAATGTCCAAACGGACCCCGAAAAATTCCAAAATTTAACATGATGCTCCTGTCGTTCTATGTTGACACCAGTAAAAATTTGAAAGCAAGAAGAGGCGACGAATATTGATTCGTCCAAAAAGGTGGCACATTTCTTACTAGAACCATGAGGCTTGTGAGAAGCTCTGGTTTGTGAAAAGCTTATATGAAAACCTTCCCCAAATGGGACAATTTTTTTTACCATAGCATGTTGATGCCATTCCATGATAGCATGCTAAGGTTCATGAATTTCAGAGGAGTATTTGATTTACTAGAATTTCAAAACCAAGTATCTCAATGTTTGTCAGCGAGCCACGGTGCCGAGGTGTTTGAAATTCATCCCATTTTCTTGCACGGGTCATAAGCATCAACCCATGGACACATATATGATTTTTACAACCCATTTTGATGCACTGAAGCATGTGCATATAATTTAATTTTGAATTGTGCACTTGAAATGTCTAGAAAACCAAGTTAATGTATAAAAATGTCCAAAACGAACCCTGAATAATTCCATTTTTTGATAACACACCTATAGTTGCATGTTCGCTACAGATAAAAGTTCGAGCAATTCAAATAACCTCCTTTGCCGTTGTGACCCCATTATGTATTTGAAATCAAGACAAAAAATCAAGTAGATCGCACACAGTTTATTATCATAGACTGTGTGAGATGCAGTACAAATATCTTGGAGCACCGTTGGAGTAGTACGTATAAGCTTACGCTGGAAGGTTCATCGGCTACAGCCCACAACCAGTGCGTCAAGCACACTAACTCGGTCCCGAAATATCATTTCACTGTTCAATCATTGCCGGTGAAAGATGGGGACGTGGACCCGCGTCTTGAGGGCAACTTCGGCAGCCCACTCCGGCGAGAGCGTGGCCACAACCATCATGCACATGTGATTAAGCTGCGTGAGCATGGCCGCAGTCTGTGACTGTGCAGCCAAGGCAGCCCAAATGGCCGATGTTGCTGCTCAGGTGGTGGCAGCAACATCAGCGTCGGGGATAGCAACTGGAGAGAACGACACAACATCTGTCCATTCCGCAGTCGTGGCCTTAGCCCTAATGGAGGCTGCCCACCATGTTGAGGCCGCCCACACCCAGCTCCTGGCGTTCACCGCACAAATCAAACGAAGCTTCTCTGACAATGGTCGACAACCCATGGCCGAAGAGTTGTCAATCGCCCGAGAGCGTTCGAGCAGCCGTGTAACACCCCGAGACCGATGTGCCAGGTGTCCTCCAGTTATTCGCTGTTGTTGCCTTGTCATTGCTTGTGTGTCATGCATCGCATATCAGGTCATCATGTGCATTGCATTCGCATACATGTTCGTCTCATGCATCCAAGCATTTTCCCCGTTGTCCGTTTTGCAATCCGGCGCTTCTATGTCATCCGGTGTCCTTTTCTACCTCTTTTCGTGTGTGGGTGTTAAACGTTTTCAGATTGGACCGAGACTTGTCATGCGGCCTTGGTTTACTACCGGTAGACCGCCTGTCAAGTTTCATACCATTTGGACTTCGTTTGATACTCCAACGGTTAACCGAGGTACCGAAAAGGCCTTGTGTGTGTTGCAGCCCAACACCCTTCCAAAGTGGCCCAAAACCCACCTAAACCCCCTCCATCATCTCGGTCGTTCGATCATGATCGCGTGGCCGAAAATCGCACCTCATTTGGACTCTCCTAGCTCCCTCTACCTATATATATGTGATCCCCTCCAAAATTCGCGGTTGAAACCCTAGTCTTCTTCCTCCTCGGCGCGCCGGACATGTCCACTCTGCCGCCGGACATGTCCTCCGGCCACCTCAACCCGGCCAATCGCGCGCCGCCACGTCATCTCCACCGCCGCCTCGCCCAACCACGGTGCACCACCTCACCCGCACCCGCGCCCTCTCTTTCCCCCCGCCGCCGCGCCCCGCGGAGCCCATCCGGGGCCCGCGCGGGCCCAGATCCGGCCGCCGCTTGGCCCGAAGCACGTCTGCTCCTCCGCGCTGCGTGCCCAGCACGCCTCGTCGTGCCTTCGACGGCGTCCGGCCGCCGCCTCGCCGGAGCGACCTCGCCAGAGGCCGCGCGCCCGCCCATGCTCGCCGGACTGCCCACACTTCGTCGCCGCCGCCACCTACCGCGCCTAGCGCGCCTGTTCCCCGCCACCATGCCCGAGCGCCGCCGCCGCGATTCCCTCCCGTCGGCGCCGCCCTTCGCCGGCGCGGCTCCGCCGCGGAGTTCGCTGCGCCGCCCGCCGAACGTCTGAGCTCGTCCGCGCCCCGGCGACCGCGCCTCCACTCCGGCCTCCTCTCCAGCCCCAGATCCGACCTCTCCGACCCTCTCCGGCCAACTCCGGCGATGTTCCGGCCAGATCCGCCGCCATCCTCGATCCCCGCGCTGTGTTGATTTTTTCGCGGGGTAAAAATCTGCCAAGTCCCAGTAATTTTATGCGTACTTCATTGCATCATAACTTCATCGCCGTTGCTCCGTTTTGAGCGTGTGGCATATCAAAATGTTCGTCTCGACGAGTACATCATTTCATATCATTGCGTCATTTTCATTTGAGCTCATCTTGATGCCCGAAATGCTGTTGGAAGAGGGCTATGTGATGATTATTTCAGATCTGTTTCAGCAAATGGCATTTTCTCATTTTTGGCATGATTAATGTGTGCATGCTATGACCCTGAGCTCTACATGTGTTTTGTAGATTGCCATGTCATCTTTATAGAGGTGCTTGCCATGTATTTTTGTGATATTTGTGGTGACTAGCACAAGCTTGCAATGTAGCGCAATCGTTGATGCTGATTTCAGGGACTTAGAATTTCTCTAAGCCCTTGTCCTGTTTCTGTTTTTATGCCATATGTTTATGTTGTTTCCTAGTAATCTGTGCCTCTTTTGAGGATGATCAGTAAGGAAGTTTTGTTAATATTGTGGTGCTCTATCCATTCATGTCTTTGTTTGCAATTATGGAGCACCCTACCTTGATTCAATTGAGCTCTACTTTTGCTATAAAATGATCCTGGCAGATTGTTGACATGTTTAGCGATTTGCCGAGGATGTTGCTATTGATCCGTGCATGCTATGTTATTGTTCTTGCCATGTCTAGCTTCTATGCTATGTCTTCTTGATGGGTGTATGATTAGTTTGTCATGCCATGCTCTGTAGTGAGTGCATCGAGCTCGTAAACATGCCTACTCGTTAACTGTTTTGCATGCTCCAGTTTTTCACCAAGTCTGAATCTGTTTGTGTTTTTGCTATGATCACATGCTTGCAATTGTATTTTCTGATCCCTTTTGGCTCAAGGTCACTAAGGGACTTTTGTTAAGTGCTTTGCGTAGCTTCATGCCATGCCTTTCTTTTCCATGTTAAGTTCCTGTAGCATGTAGGTTTCATGCTCTAAAGATTGCTCCTGATGATAAATTCCAGACTTGTGTTTATTTCACTAAGTGTGAAACCTGTTATGAATTGCACTTTTGCCATGCTTGTTTGAACCTGTTAATGGATGAATTAGCCATAGCTCAGTGTTCATATTTTGTCAAGCTTCATGAGTGGATCCCTCCCATGTATTTTGTTGCCATGTTTGAGTGCTGTAGCATATTTTACTTGATGCATTTAGATGGTCACTTGCTGATTATCGCAGTCCGGTGCCATATTTGTTTTGCTTGCCATTTCCAAACCGTGCATCCGAATCCGGTGATCTTTATATCGATTTCAACTGAAATCAACTCCCCTTTCTAGTTGCACTCTTGGTTTTCCAAGTTGAGGCCAGGTTCAATCATTCCTTTCCAAATCATGCATATGCATCACATACCGCATCCCGCATATCAAACCATCTTCGTGTGTTGGTTGTTTACTTTGTTGTATGCTTCTTTCCGGTGTTGCTTCTTCGGGTTGGTTCCGATTATGTCGTGTTTGTGAGGACCCCTTCGACTACGTCCGTTTGTCTTCTTCAGGGACTCGTTCTTCTTCCTTGCGGGATCTCAGGCAAGATGACCATACCCTCGAAATCACTTCTATCTTTGCTTGCTAGTTGCTCGCTCTTTTGCTATGCCTATGCTGCGATACCTACCACTTGCTTATCATGCCTCCCATATTGTTAAACCAAGCCTCTAACCCACCTTGTCCTAGCAAACCGTTGTTTGGCTATGTTACTGCTTTGCTCAGCCCCTCTTATAGCGTTGTTAGTTGCAGTTGAAGATTGGAGTTTGTTCCATGTTGGAACATGGATTTTTATTGGGATATCACAATATCTCTTATTTAATTAATGCATCTATATACTTTGTAAAGGGTGGAAGGCTCGGCCTTATGCCTGGTGTTTTGTTCTACTCTTGTCGCCCTAGTTTCCGTCATATTGGTGTTATGTTCCCGGATTTTGCGTTCCTTACACGGTTGGGTTATAATGGGAACCCCTTGATAGTTCGCCTTTAATAACACTCCTCCAACAATGCCCAAAATTGCTTTTACCATTCGCCACCTAGCCTTTTGTTTCCCTTGAGTCGGCCGGCTCAAGGGTCATCTTTATTTTAACCCCCCCCGGGCCAGTGCTTCTCTAAGTGTTGGTCCGAACTGAGTTGCCTGCGGGGCCACCTCGGGGAAACTTGAGGGTTGGTTTTACTCGTAGCTAGTCTCATCTGAGTGTGCCCTGAGAACGAGATATGTGCAGCTCCTATCGGGATTTGTCGGCACATTCGGGCGGCTTTGCTGGACTTGTTTTCCCATTGTCGAGGATGTCTTGTAACTGGGATGCCGAGCCTGATCGGATTGTCTTGGGAGAAGGAATATCCTTCGTTGACCGTGAGAGCTTGTGATGGGCTAAGTTGGGACACCCCTGCAGGGCTTTGAACTTTCGAAAGCCGTGCCCGCGGCAGATGGGAATTTGTTAATGTCCGGTTGTAGAAAACCTGAAGTTGATCTTAATTAAAATACATCAACCGCGTGTGTAACCGTGATTGTCTCTTCTCAGCGGAGTCCGGGAAGTGAACACGGTGTTGGAGTTATGCTTGACGTAGGTTGTTCTAGGATCACTTCTTGATCATAGTTGTTCGACTGTGCCTTCGCCTTCTCTTCTCGCTCTCATTTGCGTTTGTTAGCCACCATATATGCTAGTCGCTTGTTGCAGCTCCACCTCACATACCTTTACCCTTCCTATAAGCTTAAATAGTCTTGATCGCGAGGGTGTGAGATTGCTGAGTCCCCGTGACTCACAGATACTTCCAAAACCAGTTTGCAGGTGCCGATGTTACCGAGCAGGTGACGCAACCAAGCTCAAGGAGGAGCTGGATGAAGATCTTGTCCTTTGTGTTGTTCCGTTTTCCAGTTGATCAGTAGTGGAGACCAGTTGGGACGATCGGGGATCTGTGTAGCTTGGGGGTAGTCTTCTTTTATTTTGGTTCCATTGTCGGACCTTGAGTGTATCTGGATGATGTAATGCTTTATTCATGTAATTGTGTGAAGTGGCGATTGTAAGCCAACTATGTATCTTTTTCCCTTATGTATTACATGAGTTGTGTGAAGATTATCCCACTTGCGACATTGCTTACAATGCGGTTATGCCTCTAAGTCGTGCTTCGACACGTGGGCGATATAGCCGCATCATGGGCATTACAAGTTGGTATCAGAGCCTTCCCCGACTTTAGGAGCCCCCTGCTTGATCGAATCGCTCGCGTTGTTGAGTCTAGAAAAATGCTTTGAGTCATTTAGGATTATATATATCGGAGAGTTAGGAATTCTTTTTACTCCTCAGTCCCTTCGTCGCTCTGGTGAGGCATCCTGACATAGAGTTTTGACTCTTCTCTTCTAAAATTTCACTAATTTTTTTTAGGAATCGTTCCGATGGTTTTGTGACGAGAACATTGTTCTTGGTGCCTCCTGACATTTAGGGGTTTTGGCAGTGTCCCGGGGAGTTGAGCTCCGAGGTGTTGTCGTCACAATTTTATCATTGCAGTTCTGGAATACCTGAGTTTCGCCGACATCGAAAATCTCTTTTATGCAGTTGTTGGTGAGATAACCTCGATGCCACCCAGTACTGGGGCGGGAGTTCGGGAGTATTGCCATAACTCGTATAACGGATGCTTTTCGAAGGTTGAGGTAACCGATTTCCGAAGGTTTCTTGGTTATGTGTTGAAGGATGGATACAGCTGGATGTAGGATTTGCTAGTTTTGGGTGAGATATTATGCTTCCCCTGTATCCCCAACACCTGATTGCATAACCGGAAAATTTTGGGAGTTTATAAGTGGGAATTCAAGTAGCTCTTAGTATATCCTTCCGACAGATGTATGATATGAAATTGGGGTTCGACGTCTAGTGGTCCGCCTATCCATGGTTGGTTTTACAGTGGTCTCGTTGTGTCTTAAAGAGTCCTTGGCTATGCTGACTCGGGGACGCTTTGTATGTCATGTGCACTGCCTTGTACATGATCGTGCTGTACGATCGAGCCCGTGTAGGCCCCACCACGAAAACTTCGGATGAAATCTCTATCATATGTTTGTTCCGGCTTAGTTTGCAAGCCAATCCTTGTTTTGTTTTGATTGTGGTATTCGAGTTGCTTCAAAGTCAAATGTTGATTCCATACCTTTCCTAAGCGGTGTTCTCATACTCCTATGTGAATACTAATCCTTCATGATAATCGAGATTGTCATGACAATCCTTTTCAACCGACGTGCTCCTCCTCAAGTGGATCCAATCATTTCAACATCCGCAAGATCAACTCAAGTCTTCTCAATGGTGTTCGTTTCATCTGTCCCACGTTGTCTTTGTTGTCCCTCCCTCCCACCCTTTTCTTCAAGGACTCGGATTTTTTTAAATCAAGTATCCTTTTCTATTGACGTGAAGTCTCTCCATTCTTTTCCGTCAATATTCTTATCCGGTGATTATCATGAAGATGCTCTACAAGTTCATCATACTTCATTCTTTTTCTTCTCCGGTGGATTCAAATTAAGCTTTTGGTATTGATCATATTCCTTTCCTCGTTTCAAATGCCTTCTCATACTGGTGCACCTCATAATAATTCACTTCCCGCTATTCATTTGTTTCGGAGTACTCAAGATATCGCAAAAGGCTCGTCTTGTCATTCAAGATCCATTCAACCTAGTTCGAGGATGTTATCTCATTCAAGCCATTTAATTCAACCGGTGCAATCTCTCTTTTAAAGTAATCTTTTCAATGGTGTTTCTTTTGAGTGGGCCCTAACCCACAGGTCTTTTTCCATGATCTTACCTGACTCTTCTTATTCTCCCGTAGCTTTTCAAATTCATCTCAAAGTTTGACGTAAGAATGAATTATCATAAGTCATATGTATTTCTCCAAGATCTGTCAAATTCTTTTAACCGTTGGTTCAACCTTTCTATTCGTCATCCCGGAGTATCTCAACAATTAATGGTGGTGTTTCTCATTGTCATTCTCAACATTTGAAGACTAAAGAAGATTTTGTTTTCTCTCAAATCTTATCCGTTTCCCTCAAAGATTCATGATTCTAGCTTATTGCCATTATCTCATCATTGTATTCGATTGTGAGAATTCTTTTCACCCTATCCAGAGTAATTCAAGATTCTTTTCAGTTTGATTCTCCGGAGGCCATCATATCATAATTTTTCATTCTCAGCTTTCAGCTATTGTTCTCAAAATCTCACCGGTGCATCATTCAAATATTCTCTAATCAATTCTTGATCTCTTCGTTCTCATGTATCTAAATCCTAGCAAACATTTTCGTTCACTTGCTTATTCTTCCCGGTGTTTCTTTATCTTTTCTTCGTTCATTTTCTATTCTTACGGTGGTTCGTTCAAGATCTCTCTTCCTTGGTTATCATATCAATTCATTCGTTCTTTCCAATCCTACTGGTGGTTTCATCCATATGTTAATTCCTTATTCCGCAGGTTCATCTAATTCTCGGTTTCAATGGATTCATCTTTCTTTTCCCGGAGTTCGAAGCTCTCTAAATTTTCTCATCATGAAGATCCATCTAAATCATCGCAAGGTTTCACCTTGTGTTTTCAATTTCTCTTTCCTTTCGTTTGACTATTCTTTTCTTACCGGACACCATCATGGAGGTTCTACATGATGGTTCATAAAGGATTTATTTCCTTCTCGAAGTTGTCATCGAGATTCTTTTCTAAGGAGCTCAAGCATTCTTCTTCTGGCAATCCGGAGTGCATTTGTTCTCTCTTATCTTCTTGAGATGGTATTATGTCATTCTTGATAAGTTGAGTTCATGTTTCATGATTCACAGGTTGTTAAGAATGGGGTATTTTAAATCCATCAACCTCTTCGTTGGAGCTATCTTGGGTTATATTCCACCTAAAGCCTTCACTAAGGATTGCTGCTATTTATGGTGATTATAAGCGACCCAAGTTCTTCATTTATCCTCCTGGCGAAATAGTCTAGTCTCTTTGTGTATATCAATCCAATCTATCGTTTTTTGTCAGTGGCAGAATTTCATCCCAGTGTTGAGATGTTTTCCATAAGCCCACAACAAGCTTACTCTTTTCATTGTTGGTGTTCCAACAACTCTGTTCGACCCTTCTCCTAAGGATGCCTTCTCAAGCTCTTTTTTGGCAGAAGTTGGCATTTTCTCCTCATTTCTCCTATTTCAATTATCTATCTTCTATTCTTTCGTTCCATAGGCATTGTGTTGTTGTTCTTTCACCCGTCATCTCGTTTTGGAAAATATCATGTTCTTTTCATGCCTATCCATTAAACCGGAGTGTTGTACCCCTTTTGCACAAGTTCTTTTCACCTTATCAAGCCTTGCATCTCTTTTCAACCAGAGTGTTACCCGAATTTGTTCTTCCTTGTTCTTTGTCCTAACGGAGTGTTTTCAACTTCGCTCATTCTCGTTGCATTCTTTTTTTCAATTTTTTCAACCTCTCAAGGCTCGTGGTTTCACTCGTTTGTCAAAGAAGCAACTTAGTTTTACCTATTCTCTTTCTCTTCCGTTTTCCCTCCGGTGCCATTCTAGATCTCGGGACGAGATCCTCTCGTAGTGGTGGAGTGTTGTAACGCCCCGAGACCGATGTGCCAGGTGTCCTCCAGTTATTCGCCGTTGTTGCCTTGTCATTGCTTGTGTGTCATGCATCGCATATCATGTCATCATGTGCATTGCATTCGCATACATGTTCGTCTCATGCATCCGAGCATTTTCCCCGTTGTCCGTTTTGCAATCCGGCGCTTCTATGTCATCCGGTGTCCTTTTCTACCTATTTTCGTGTGCGGGTGTTAAACGTTTTCGGATTGGACTGAGACTTGTCATGCGACCTTGGCTTACTACCGGTAGACCGCATGTCAAGTTTCGTACCATTTGGACTTCGTTTGATACTCCAACGGTTAACCGAGGTACCGAAAAGGCCTCGTGTGTGTTGTAGCCCAACACCCTTCCAAAGTGGCCCAAAACCCACCAAAACCCCCTCCATCATCTCGGTCGTTCGATCATGATCGCGTGGCCAAAAACCGCACCTCATTTGCACTCTCCTAGCTCCCTCTACCTATATATATGTGATCCCCTCCAAAATTCGCGGTTGAAACCCTAGTCTTCTTCCTCCTCCGCGCGCCGGACATGTCCACTCTGCCGCCGGACATGTCCTCCGGCCACCTCACCCCGGCCAATCGCGCGCCGCCACGTCATCTCCACCGCCGCCTCGCCCAACCACGGCGCGCCACCTCACCCGCACCCGCGCCCTCTCTCTCCCCGCGCCGCCACGGCCCGCGGAGCCCAACCAGGGCCCGCGCGGGCCCAGATCCGGTCGCCGCCTGGCCCGAAGCGCGCCTGCTCCTCCGCCCTGCGCTCACCGGCGTGACCTCGCCGGAGGCCGCGCGCCTGCCCATGCTCGTCGGACTGCCCACACTTCGCCGCCGCCACCTACTGCGCCTCGCGCGCCTGTTCCCCTCCGCCATGCCCGAGCGCCACCGCAGCGATTCCCTCCCGCTGGCGCCGCCCTTCGCAGGCGCGGCTCCACCGCCCCGCCGCCGCTTCGCCTCCGCCGCGGAGTTCGCTGTGCCGCCCGCTAGACGTCCGAGCTCGTCCGCGCCCCGGCGACCGCGCCTCCACTCCGGCCTCCTCTCCAGCCCCAGATCCGACCTCTCCGACCCTCTCCGGCCAACTCCGGCGATGTTCCGGCCAGATCCGCCACCATCCTCGATCCCCGCGCCACGTTGATTTTTTCGCGGGGTAAAAATCTGCCAAGTCCCAGTAATTTTATGCCTACTTCATTGCATCATAACTTCATCACCGTTGCTCCGTTTTGAGCATGTAGCATATCAAAATGTTCGTCTCGACGAGTACATCATTTCATCTCACTGCATCATTTTCATTTGAGCTCATCTTGATGCCCGAAATGCTATTGGAAGAGGGCTATGTGATGATTATTTCAGATCTGTTTCAGCAAATGGTCTTTTGTCATGTTTGTCATGATTAATGTGTGCATGCTATGATCCTGAGCTCTACTTGTGTTTTGTAGATTGCCATATCATATTTACAGAGGTGCTTGCCATGTATTTTTGTGATTTTTGTGGTGACTAGAACAAGCTTGCAAAGTAGAGTAATCGTTGATGCTGATTTCAGGGACATAGAATTTCTCTAAGCCCTTGTCCTGTTTCTGTTTTTATGCCATATGCTCATGTTGTTTCCTAGTGATCCGTGCCTCTTTTGAGGATGATCAGTAAGGATGTTTTGTTAATATTGTGGTGCTCTATCCATCCATGTCTTTGTTTGAAATTATGGAGCACCCTACCTTGATTCAATCGAGCTCTACTTTTGCTATAAAATGATCTTGGCAGATTGTTGACATGTTTAGTGATTTATCGTGGATGTTGCTATTGATCCGTGCATGCTATGTTATTGTTCTTGCCATTTCTAGCTTCTATGCTATGTCTTCTTGATGAGTGTATGCTTAGTTTGTCATGCCATGCTCTGTAGTGAGTGCATCGAGCTTGTAAACATGTCTACTCGTTAACTATTTTGCATGCTCCAGTTTTTCACCAAGTCTGAATCTGTTTGTGTTTTTGCTATGATCACATGCTTGCAATTGTATTTTCTGATCCCTTTTGGCTCAAGGTCACTAAGGGACTTTTGTTAAGTGCTTTGAGTAGCTTCATGCTATGCCTTTCTTTGCCATGTTAAGTTCCTGTAGCATGTAGTTTCATGCTCTAAAGATTGCTTCTTGATGATAAATTCCAGACTTGTGTTAATTTCACTAAGTCTGAAACCTGTTATCAATTGCACTTTTGTCATGCTTGTTTGAACCAGTTAATGGATGAATTAGCCATACCTCAGTGTTCATATTTTGTCAAGCTTCATGAGTGGATCCCTGCCATGTATGTTGTTGCCATGTTTGAGTGCTGTAGCATATTTTTCTTGATGCATTTAGATGGTCACTTGCTGATTATCGCAGTCCGGTGCCATATTTGTTTTGCTTGCCATTTCCAAACCGTGCATCCGAATCCGGTGATCTTTATATCGATTTCAACCGAAATCAACTCCCCTTTCCAGTGGAACTCTTGGTTTTCCAAGTTGAGGCCAGGTTCAATCATTCCTTTCCAAATCATGCATATGTATCACATACCGCATCCCGCATATCATACCATGTTCGTGTGTTGGTTGTTTACTTTGTTGTGTGCTTTTTTCCGTTGTTGCTTCTTCGGGTTGGTTCCGATTACGTCGCGTTTGTGAGGACCCGTTCGACTACGTCCGTTTGTCTTCTTTAGGGACTCGTTCTTCTTCCTTGCGGGATCTCAGGCAAGATGATCATACCCTCGAAATCACTTCTATCTTTGCTTGCTCGTTTCTCGCTCTTTTGCTATGCCTATGCTGCGATACCTACCACTTGCTTATCATGCCTCCCATATTGTTAAACCAAGCCTCTAACCCACCTTGTCCTAGCAAACCGTTGTTTGGCTATGTTACTGCTTTGCTCAGCCCCTCTTATAGCGTTGTTAGTTGCAGGTGAAGATTGGAGTTTGTTCCATGTTGGAACATGGATTTTTATTGGGATATCACAATATCTCTTATTTAATTAATGCATCTATATACTTCGTAAAGGGTGGAAGGCTTGGCCTTATGCTTGGTGTTTTGTTCCACTCTTGCCGCCCTAGTTTCCGTCATATCGGTGTTATGTTCCCGGATTTTGCGTTCCTTACATAGTTGGGTTATAATGGGAACCCCTTGACAGTTCGCCTTGAATAAAACTCCTCTAGCAATGCCCAACATTGGTTTTACCATTCGCCACCTGGCCTTTTCTTTCCCTTGAGTCGGCCGGCTCAAGGGTCATCTTTATTTTAACCCCCCGGGCTAGTGCTTCTCTAAGTGTTGGTCCGAACCGAGCTGCCTGCGGGGCCACCTCGGAGAAACTTGAGGGCTGGTTTTACTCGTAGCTAGTCTTATCTGAGTGTGCCCTTTGAACGAGATATGTGCAGCTCCTATCGGGATTTGTCGGCACATTCGGGCGGCTTTGCTGGACTTGTTTTACCATTGTCGAGGATGTCTTGTAACCGGGATGCCGAGCCTGATCGTATTGTCTTGGGAGAAGGAATATCCTTCGTTGACCATGAGAGCTTGTGATGGGCTAAGTTGGGACACCCTTGCAGAGATTTGAACTTTCGAAAGCCGTGCCCGTGGTTATGGGCAGATGGGAATTTGTTAATGTCCGGTTGTAGAAAACCTGAAGTTGATCTTAATTAAAATACATCAACCGCGTGTGTAACCGTGATGGTCTCTTCTCGGAGGAGTCCGGGAAGTGAACACGGTGTTGGAGTTATGCTTGACGTAGGTTGTTCTAGGATCACTTCTTGATCATAGTTGTTCGACCGTGCTTTTGCCTTCTCTTCTCGCTCTCATTTGCGTTTGTTAGCCACCATATATGCTAGTCGCTTGCTGCAGCTCCACCTCACATACCTTTACCCTTCCTATAAGCTTAAATAGTCTTGATCGCGAGGGTGTGAGATTGCTGAGTCCTCATGACTCACAGATACTTCCAAAACCAGTTTGCAGGTGCCGATGTTACCGAGCAGGTGACGCAACCAAGCTCAAGGAGGAGCTGGATGAAGATCTTGTCCTTTGTGTTGTTCTGTTTTCCAGTTGATCAGTAGTGGAGCCCAGTTGGGACGATCGGGGATCTGTGTAGCTTTGGGGTAGTCTTCTTTTATTTTGGTTCCGTAGTCGGACCTTGCGTGTATCTGGATGATATAATGTTTTATTCATGTAATTGTGTGAAGTGGCGATTGTAAGCCAACTATGTATATTTTTCCTTTATGTATTACATGGGTTGTGTGAAGATTACCTCACTTGCGACATTGCTTACAATGCGGTTATGCCTCTAAGCCGTGCTACGACACGTGGGAGATGTAGCCGCATCGTGGGCGTTAGAAGCCGGCCGTTCCTTCGCAGCATACCTTGCCACGATGGAGCCCGTCCAAGCCTAGATCGCGGCCGCCCACGCCCAGCTCGTGGTAGCCTTTACCAAAGAGATGGCGAACACGGATGGCGAGATGCTTGCCGAGTATGGTGTGATGGATGCCATGGAGCCCCTTCCCAAGGAGATCGTCGGGCGTGAGCTGGATTAACGAGCGCCAGCCGGAGTAGTACACTTTGTTTAATTTAGAGCACCAGTCTTTAATTTGTTAGAGTAATGTTTAGGTCAGCTAGCTCTATTTAATTGCTGAACTTGCTCGATTAAGAAGTGTGGGTTTGTTGTAGGCTCTTTTGTGTACCCAAATTTTGCAATGACGTGGATGACCACTCTAACCAGAGAAATTTGGGCCAAAATTTGCATGTTCAAAGTCATCACACACGGGGTAAGCTATATGAATCATTTGTGATGTTCACATATCATACACAGTGTTGAATAAGGGACGTGTTTGATGACACTTTGCGCGCTAGTTGTTCACTACACCGAGCCAAAATTTTCGGCTTCCACAGAAATTCTACCTCCCCGCCCCCTCCCCATTACCAAAAGCCATATTTCCCCTATTTCCACTTTCCTTTCCAAGTTCAAACCTTCACTCCTTGCTTGCAGCGTCTCCTCCTCGCCGATGACCCTCCTTCACGATGCTCGGCCTCGTCTCTAAGCAGGTAATCCACACCCGACCCCCATCCTCCTCCTCCTTCTACATCCCACATGCCCCGACCGCTGGCGCGACACCTTCCACCCAAATCACCGACCCCTACTCCAAATAAGCGCCGCCCTAAGCCATGGTGCACGCAGTATAACCAGGAGCTCAAGGAGCATTTGGCAGCAGAGAAGCAAATCGCGGCTGCACGGGCGGATGAGGTCGTGACGGCTGCCATTCGTGTCGACCCCAAGTTCTTGGAGAAGCACCTTGTCGCCGAGGCCACTGTGGACGCCTCGGCGCCGACGCCGCGACTCGGTTGGCTGCTTTAAATGACAATTCATGGCGTTTTGTTGAGACCACCGTCGGTGCCTTCGATGAAGACTATGAGGTGTTTTCTCAACGTGCCCGTGCTTACCTCAACTCAAGAGCCAGCAGGTTGGTGCCCGGAGCGGCTCAGGAAACTCACCACTACGAGGAGGGTACCCAGGATGTGGAGGCCTCACCCTCTTCCAAGTGCAAGGATCCAACCGTCATCGATATCTCCGACGAAGAGGAGTAGCTTGTCTTATTAGCTCACCGTAAGGACCTATGTTCAGTTAGCTAGCTACGCCGGTTAAGCATGTTCGGTTTACCTGTTGCATGTGCTGCTCCTGCCTTTCCTTAACAAATTCTCATGAATTGTCCTATGTACTTTTACCATGCAATCTGATCCTCTAGTGTATACGTTCTATATGTCGTGCAATGTGATGCTCACTTATTAACTGTTTGGTTAATTTGTTGTCATGTTCAGTTAACTGTTTGGTTCAATCCTACAATGTGATGTTCAATTCTTCTGAGTGCAATTTTGTATCGTCTTGCATGTCAGAAATAAATCAAACTTGACTGTACAAAATACACGAGAAACAAATACAATTGCTATATATCCAAGTTGTCAAGCATGCTTGGTTTGGTCAATTGTCTACTTCTAGTATGTTATGTATTGTGCAATGTGGTGCTCAGTTAATGTTTGGTTCATTTGTTGTGGTATTTAGTTAAATGTTTGGTTCAGTTATGCAATGTGATGTTCAATTGTTGTGGGTGCATTTTTTTATTTTCTACCATGTGAGAAATAAATTGAATTTGGCTGTACTAAATACATGAGAAACAAATACAGTTGCTATATTTACAAGTTGTTAAGCATGCTTGGTTTGGATAACTGTCTGATCTTCTATTAGGGGTACGTTATATTGTGCAATATGGTGCTTAGTTAATGTTTGGTTCATTTGTTGTGGTGTTTAGTTAATTGCTTGGTTCAATTCTGCAATGCGATGTCTAATTGTTGTGGGTACAATTTTGTATCATTATGCATGTGAGGAATAAATTGAGTTCGGCTGTACTAAATACATGAGAAACGTATACAATTGCTATATTTCCTAGTTCTTAATAATGCTTGGTTTGGATAAATGGCTTTTCCATGTCGCTCGAATTAATCTGCTGAATCTGCAATGCGTTTATTTTTCATCAACATATTTTACTGATAGCATGTCAACCCTCACTTAACTTGATCAATAACTACCTCATATGTGTTGCAGGGAAACAATGAGAAGCACCGAGGTTTACAATCGAGGTTTGCACATGCATGGTTCTTTGTCTAATTGCACATTATTGTGCAATTGTAGAAACCATTCTAATATTTAGGTTTTCAACAATTTAGTCTTGCACATGTAGGTCTTGCTGTGAGAGGTTTTGACCCACTGTTCGACCCTTTTTGCATATGGGGAAATGAGTTGTCCATGAATATCAGTCAAGTCAAGAAACTCAGAAATATTATTAAGATAAAGAAACAAGCGATGAAAAACAACAAGATCTTTGTGTGCACAATGAAGAAGTCACCAGGGCACTACAAGATGGTACTAACTATTATACCTTGTCTTTTTTATTCCTTTGCAACATTCCAAATCTAGAGAAGATATTTATGCATATCCTTGTTTTCAGGCCTTTCCAAAGCAGTTCACTGATGATTACCTCTCAAACCACCTGTATGGTAATTGGTAAGGAGGCGAGGAGGGTATTCATACAACAACCACGGTACAATATTGAAGTCTTCATGAAGAGGACGAAGGATGGATGGCCAATCATCCACAGACACTGGCCTAAAGTTGCAAAGACCTTCAGCATCAATGAAGCCTCAATATTCGCCTTCCACTTCAGCAGTTTTCCAGATGAGATTCATCTGCCTATCTACCGTCTTATGATGCTAATTTCCAAAGGTTACAAATGTTGCATGTGAAACTTGGTGCTGGTGCAATTGTGTAATGGGATAGCTTGCTAGATGCCTATATGGTGTAACTGAGTGCTGAAGCTATATGATGTTTGTCGGTGTACAAAAGTAGGGGCTCTCCTTTTGACCCCTTTACTTGTGCATGGGCAGTCAGAGCCACGCGCCACGGCCACACTTAGCAGGGCAGAGGAGAGAAGCCGGAGAGAAGCCAAGGCACAAGACGACCAAGGCGACGCCAAGACCGGAAGCAGAGGAGGGCAAGAGGGCGAGGTGTACTCCCTCGGCAAGATCCTTGCTGAGGCGGCCCCCCGCAGCCCCGGCAAGAGCCGTGTGGGGGCAACTTGCCCGATCCCAGCGGAGTGAACCACCCTTGAGCCCACCTGCTCCAACCTAACCAACTGCGTTGGAACCAGGGCTCGGGAGGCGCCTCTGTGTCGCATGCAAATCTTCGTCAAACTCATAAATATACGAGTTCAGATCAGGACTAGAAGACGGCGACCCTCGGTAGGATCCTAGCCGAGGGAATCCACAAGACCCCCGGCAAGACCCTTGCCGGGGATGACAGCAACGCCATGGAAAGACCCTTGCCGAGGGCGTCAGCAGGGCCACTACCAGGCTCGCACCAGCCAAGACTCAGTCGCCATTCGCATGCAGCTGCCAGCCCAACCAGCTGGGCAGGCACCTACATGGCAACATACAGCTTCCAGGCCAAATCAGCAAACACCTGCGTGGTGGCATGTAGATCTTCCTAAAGGCCCTACCACCATGCCACCTTAGCTGCCTGCCTGCCTACATGGCGCTGCATGCATCGCCAGCCTGGGCGCGTGTCAAAGCGAGGCGAAACGGCGATGGACGGGACGGGCCCCGTTCCCGTCCCCGATAAAGCTAATGGAGACCTACGTAGTGCATTTAATGCACTTTGTCCCGTAGTGCCGTGCGATAAGCTCGCGCAGTGTAGGCCTTTCCACCTTCTGTGTGCCATTGCGGCAGCCTCTTTTTCCTATAGAAGGAGGCCCGAGGCGACCAGGAGAGGGATTCGGCTTTTTGGAATGGGACAGCCATCATAGCTAGTTCAGAAAGCTCAAGAACACTTAATACATCCACCAAAGCAGTACTAGCGTTTTACGCATCCTCGCGGCCCGAACCTGGGTAAAGGATCTCTGTGCTTGCTCCTAAACCTGCTCTTCTCACGACCTCACGCCCGTCGACAATAGAAGGGATCCCAGTGATCCCATAGGTGTCATTCCCACCGACATCTTTGGTGCGCCAGGCAGGGGGTGGAGTTGTGAGAATCTAGTCTAGCAGTTAGCCTAGCGGTTCTTTGTCGCCATGGCTCCCAGGAAAAAGGCGGCCACGGCGGTCGGTTCATCGAGGGCCGGTCGGCCCGCACCAGTGCGGGCGAGCAGCAGGCCGGTCACGGACAGAACCCGAGGCGCGACCCGCGAGCACCAACATCGCTCTGGCAGTCAGAGCCTGGCGAGCGGCATCATTCATGCGCAAGGCGACGGGCCACACGCCGCGAAATCCAGAGACAGAGCTGCCCCCCCCCCCCCCGCAGACGGCGCGGGACCCTCCGGGGGCATCACCGTACCACCCGCGGGCGGCGCGGCGACCTCCAAGATGCCCACTCCGACGCCCACAGCGCACTCCTCCCAAGTTGTGCATGATGAGCAGCGTCACCACACCGGTGAGCCTGGACGCCGCCATGGGAAGAGTCCTATGCGTCATCCGCGGGACGAAGGAGGCTAGCATACCTGCCGAAGTGCTGGCGAGGACGGCGCACAGCCACTGGGTCATGACAGAGCTCCTTCTAACATGGTTAGAAGTCGAAGCGCACCATGGTCCACGCAGCTTTCGCCGCTGCCCACGCCAGTAGAAGCCTTGGCGCGCGCAGCTACTCCTCGACTTCCCTCCCGCCATAGAGAAGCTCGACGAGTGGAGAGCCACTATCCGGAGCCTCGTCGGTGTCACCAACAAAGATGAGCCACGGCCGGCGGGGCCCTCAGGCCGGCGCTCCATCGAGCCATTGCATGCCGGTGATGGAGGGGCCGGAGGCGCCGCGGCCATGGTGCACTCTCCTCCTCCACGCCAACCACCACGGATGTCGGTCCGTCATGATGACGCTTGTTATGACATTTCCATAGCGTCGTCCGACCCACGGACCCGCCGCGACCAACGCCAGGTTATTCGGGAATGAGCCCATGAAGACGCTCGAACCACCATCGAGCGTCGGCGTGATACGCGCCACCAGTCAGACAGGCGGACGGGGCCCGCTATGGACCACCCAGCGCTGGGAGGCTCCGGCGTCCTACCTTACGAGGTGGGTTGCCCAGCTTTTACCCGTGAGCTATGGTAGTTCCAGTGGCCGTCCCACCGCACATTCAAGCCCGACGTCGGCGAGAAGTATGATGGCAAGACCCACCCGTCAGAGTTCCTCAACATCTAAACCATCGCGATGCAGGCCGCTGGAGCTTGTGACGACAAGGTGCTTGCCAATTACTTCCCGTTGGTCCTAAAACCCAATGTCATGTCTTGGTTGATGCACTTGCCGGCGGATTCCATTTCTTCTTGGTCAGATCTGTGCCACGAATTCGTTGGTGCCTTCACTGGAGGCCACCAAGCTCATGGCCAGGCGAGTGATTTGCATATCATTCCCCTGAAGGAAGGCGAAAACTTGCACAAGTATATACAGAGGTTCACCCGAGTGCAATACAGCATCCCAAATGTTCATCCAGCCGCCGTGATCAACGCATTCCATCAGAATGTGCGTAACCGCAAGATGCGCGAAGAGCTGGCAATGAACAAGGTCAAGGACGTGGCCGAACTTTACGTTCTGGCCGATAGATGTGCCCGGGCTGAAGAGGGATGGAAGTATCCCGGGGAAGACGCTGGTGCGGAAACCGACTCTACCGACGAAGACACCGCCGCCCCAGCGAAGAAGGGCCGGCGTCCCAACAGGAAATGCAAGGACAAGACTGTGTTTGCCGTCGAGCGATCTAGCGACACCAGCGCCGCCAAGAAGGCCAAGGCAGACGACCCTGACAAGGAGATTGCCGGGTGTGCCGCTTGCCGGGCCTTGGCGGCTGCCGACAAGCCAGGGGGCTCCGACAAGCAGTACTACAAGATCCACCGCACCAAGGGCCACGACCTCCAGAACTGTCAACAAGTTGAGCTGCTTGCTGAAAAGCAAAAAGCCGAATATGAGAGGTGGGACAAGGAGAAGGGTCAGGATGGTGCCGAAGGACCCGACAAGAAGCGTGGCGGCCAAGGAGGTCGCCGCGGCAAGGATAACCAGCAAGAGAGGCCCGCCCAGGGCCGCGACAAGAAGTAGAAAGACGATGATCATGACGATGACGACGAGTCCGGTGAGCACGAGTTCTAGAAGGCTACGGAGGCCATGTGTGTCGGTGGTGGCACCTCGCTGCACACTTCTCACCGCCAGCTCAACCAGTGGGCGCGTGAGATTATAGCAGCAGAGCCATTGTTCGACGCTCAGAAGCCACTGAAGTGGTCCAGCACGCCCCTCATCTTTGACGTCGAGGACCACCCTGACCGCATGACTGCGGTCGGGTGTTTTCCGTTGTTGGTCTCACCAATGATACTCAACCTCAAGGTGAATAAGATGCTGGTTGACAGCGGGGCCGGCCTAAACTTGATCTCGCCCGTCGTGATCAAAAGGCTGCAAATTCCTGATGGAGACCTTGAGAAAACAGGTACGTTTCAAGGGGTCAACCCGGGAAGGAGCCAGCCGAAGGGGAAGGTCACATTGCCCATGACGTTTGGAGGTGAGTTGAACTACAGGACGGAGAGGATCGTCTTCGATGTGGCCGAGATCCCCTTGCCCTACAACGGGATCCTTGGCCGCCCGGCACTAGCCAAGTTCATGGCGGTGTCGCACTACGCCTACAATACGCTGAAGATGCCTGGGCTGATGACCATCATCACTGTCCCTTCCGACAAGAAGGATGCACTGATATGTGCTGACCAACTCTACAGAGAAGCAGTCGCAGCAGCTGCCGCCAAGGCACCTGCTCCTGCCGTTGAGGCCCCGGGAGGGAAGAAGAAGACCGGCAAGACCTCTCGCACCCACTCCGGCAAGCGCACCTCTTCAGAGTGATATGCTACCATCAAGGACATGCCCGAGAGCTCTACCGGCAAGAGCAAGAAATCTAGAGTTGCACCACCAGAGACCAAGAGGGTGTCCGTCAAGGAGGATGGCACTGGAGGGGCTTTCACCATAAGCTCCACCCTCGATGGCACATAGGAAGGCATGCTCATCGCTTTCCTGTGGGCGCATGTCGATGTGTTTGCGTGGCAAGCATCCGACATCCCCGACGTTCCTAGGGAAGTGATTGAGCACCACCTTGCTGTCTGTCCCCATGCGCGACCCGTCAAGCAGAAGGTCAGGAATCAAGCTTTGGAACGACAGGAGTTCATCACAGAGATCAGGAAATTGGAAGCGGCAGGTTTGGTGAGAGGAGTGCTCCATCCGACATGGTTGGCCAATCCGGTGGTGGTGCGCAAGGCAAAACGAAAGTGGAGGTTGTGTATAGACTACACAGATGTCAATAAGGCTTGTCCTAAGGACCCCTTCCCGTTGTCGCGCATCGACCAGCTTGTTGACTCCACGGTCGGGTGTGATCTGTTGTCATTCCTCGACGCCTACTCGGGCTACCACCAGATCTTCATGGCAAGAGAAGATGAAGATAAGACAACCTTTATCACCCCATGTGGCATGTATTGCTTTTTACGGATGCCTTTCGGGTTGAAGAGTGCTGGCTTGATATTCGCAAGGGTAGTCCAGATC
Organism: Triticum aestivum; assembly: GCF_018294505.1. NCBI lineage: Eukaryota > Viridiplantae > Streptophyta > Magnoliopsida > Poales > Poaceae > Triticum > Triticum aestivum. Next base: position 392,666,731 of record NC_057797.1, on the reverse strand, counting down.
GGTTTTGAGCCCCAGCTACATAGAAATATGGAAGCATATATGGATGACATAGTGGTCAAAACCAAGGACAAGGCGACCCTTGTACAAGACCTAGGAGAGATGTTTGCCAACCTACGCAAGATCAACCTCAAGCTGAACCCTGAGAAGTGTGTTTTTGGCATCTCGTCAGGAAAACTTCTTGGGTTCTTTGTGTCGCAACGTGGGATCGAGGCAAACCCAGACAAGATCAAGGCTATTGAGCAGATTGGGGCACCCAAGCAGATCAAGGATGTGCGCTGGCTCACTGGCTACGTTGCCGCCATGAGCAGGTTCATCTCCAAGTCCGCTGAACGTACCCTTCCCTTTTTCAAAATCTTGAAGAAGGCGGGCCCAATGGACCCCAGAGGCCGAGGCGGCGTTGCAGGATCTGAAGAAATACCTTTCCTCTATGCCAATACTGGTTGCTCCTAAACCACAAGAGTCGTTGCTCCTGTATCTGGCGGCAATCAATCAAGTGGTCAGCGCCGCACTAGTGGCACTGAGGGAGGTCGACGAAGAGGCAGTGGCCACGGCAGGACCGGCGGATGGCAAGTCAGAGATTCCCCCGGTAGGGCCTGGTGCCGGCAAGGCAAGGCCCCCAGCAGAGTCTGACGCCATCGGGGCAGGGCCCGCGCAGCCAAGTGAAGTGGTGCAGAAGAAGAAGATGATGCAGCACCCGGTTTGCTTTGTCAGCTCCCTCTTGCAGGGGGCCAGGTCAAGGTACTCCGGTGTGCAGAAATTGCTCTTCGGCCTCCTTATGGCCTTGAGGAAGCTGTGTCATTACTACCAAGCCCATGAGATTACTGTCGTCGCCCGCCTCCCGTTGCAACGGATACTGCACAACCCAGACGCGACCGGAAGGATTGTGGAGTGGGCCTTGGAGTTGTCATGCTTTGGGTTGAAGTTTGAAAGTACTTTGACAATCCAGAGCAGAGTCTTGGCGGAGTTCATTGCAGAATGGACCTCAATGCCCGGTGAGGAAACCTAGGAGACCGCTCTCCCCGGCAAGGAGGCAAGTCGCGACTGGATGATGTACTTTGATGGGGCTTTCTCGCTGCAAGGCGCCAGTGCCAGTGTGCTGCTTGTCGCACCCACCGGAGAGCACCTCAAGTATGTGATCTAGATGCACTTTCCCAGGGAGATGTCCACAAACAACACTGCTGAGTACGAGGGGCTGCTCGCCGGTCTCAGGATCGCGGCAGACCTCGGGGTGAAGAAGCTCATCGTCAAGGGTGATTCACAGCTTGTCGTCAGACAGGTCAACAAAGATTACTAGAGTCCGTTGATGGAGGCCTACGTAGATGAGGTGAGGAAGCTGGAGGAGTGCTTCGACGGTATTCAAGCGGAGCACGTTCCCCGAGCGGAGAACAACATTGCTGACCACCTCTCAAAGCGCGCTGCATTCAAGCTACCTGTGGAACCAGGTGCCTTTTTGCTTCAGCTAACTCAACCACCCGTCGAACCGTCAATGGAGCGGAACAAGCGGAGGAAATCGGGCCCCGGCAAGTACTTTCCCGCCGAGCCCCCAGGGGCCGCCGACAAGAGTGTTGCCGCGAATTCCGAGCCTGCCAAGGGCAGCTGGCTCTGGCAGGGTGCCAAGCCCTGGCCGTAGAGACGGCCGCCCCCATGGCGGAAGAAATGCCTTTGGTCCTTGCCGTCGAGCCCCAGTCTCCGGCATGGGCACATCATACCGTCTGTTTCCTCCAGACAGGGGAACTTCCTGAAGAGCAGGAAGAAGCGGAAAAATTAGCCTGTCGGTCTGCCTTGTACTTGTTCGTCGATGATGTCCTATGCATAAAAACACCGAATGGTATGAATTGAAGTGCATCCCCCGGGAAGAAGGACTGGAGCTGTTGGCGGAGATACATGGAGGCATATGTGGCTCCCACATAGGGTCGAGGGCCCTTGCCGACAAAGCATTCCGGCAAGGCTTCTTTGGGCCCACCGCCCTCCAGGATGCGACGACACTAGTAACCAGGTGTGAAGCATGCCAGTTCCATTCAAAGAAGCTTCATCAACCAGCTCAAGCCCTTTAAAAAATTCCTCTCCTGGCCGCTTTCAGTCTGGGGGCTCGACATACCGGGCCCCTTCCCCCGTGTTGCCGGGGGCTGTGAGTACTTGTACGTTGCAATCGACAAGTTCACAAAGTGGCCGAAAGTGGAAGTAGTGAGGAAGGTGACATCATAGTCTGCCGTCAAGTTCTTCAAGGGACTAGTCTGCCGTTTTGGTGTGCCAAACAGAGTCATCACCGACAACGACACGCAGTTCACAAGCCACGCCTTCATGCAGTACACCCAAGACCTCGGCAGCAAGGTCTGTTTTGCTTCCGTGGCACACCCACGGAGCAACGGCCAGGTGGAGAGGGCAAATGCTGAAGTACTGCGAGGCCTGAGAACAAAGACTTTTGACAAGCTGCACAAAAGCGAAAGGTGCTGGATTGATGAGGTGCCGGCGGTTCTTTGGTCGATCAGGACAATGCCAAATTGAGCCACCGACCAGACACCCTTTGCCCTGGTATATGGGGCAGAAGCAGTCCTCCCCATGGAACTCATATATGGGTCACCTCGAGTGCTCTCTTATGACGAGCTTGAGCAAGAGCGATTGCGGCAAGATGACGTGACACTCCTTGAGGAAGATCGTCTTCGGGCGGCTGTGAGAGCAGCACGCTACCAGCAAGCCTTGCGCCGCTACCATAGCCGCAAGGTTCATGCCCGAAGCTTTGAGGAAGGCGACCTTGTTCTTCGGCGCGTTCAGTCGGCCAAGAATTCCAACAAGTTGACGCCAAAGTGGGAAGGCCCTTATCGGGTAATACGCATCACCAGGCCCGGCGCAGTCCACCTGGAGACCGAAGATGTTGTCCCAGTAAGCAATTCCTGGAACATCTAACATCTTCACAAGTTTTACCCATAAGGCGCGGTTGCTGGGCCTCCCGGCAAACCACCTTTTGTACGAGCCTGGCCGGCAAGGCATGTAACCCTGTGTACAAAGCTAGGTGCAGACCCTGAGCATAAATAAATGAAGCGCTAGCGCCCCAAGTCATAGCATGCATGCTAGGTCAAGTCTTTCCCTCGGTTAGGGTTGATAGTGCTTAGAGGCGACTAACCACTAGCCTAGAGGTCGAGTGTGCGTCTTTCTGTTCTCTTTGGTTCGCAGGGGACGCGGACACTTCTGCTGAGCCGCTCGGGAAAAAGAGAACGAACCGACGCTCCGGCCCTGGCAAGCCAAGACTGTCAGGGGCTGAAGATACAAGGATCCAACCACGGCAAGCCAAGGTTGCCGGGGGCTGCGGATTCAGATAAGTCTTTCATCCCCCTGTTATGTGTTTCCATATAGAACTGGGACATGTGAAACCTCGTTTATGTTCTTGAAACCACCGTGCGCCCCTTTCTTGTACCTGAGAGTTACTGTAACGCCCCAAGACCGGAGCTTCAGGTGCCTTCCATGTTTTCCGGGTTTCGTTGTGTGATTTGTTTGGTCCGTTGCATTTCATCTATGCATCATGTGCATTGCATCATGTCATCATGCAACCTGTTTTAAAACTCACTAAATAAATTGCATGGATCTTCGGTCCATTTAAACCGAGGGAATTCACATGGTGATTCTCTTTATAACATATCCTCCCGATATTAGGGAGCTATATCAAATCTTCCATTTTCGGAATCACCTATAACACACTTGCAATTTATCACATGCCCTTTTCCGCTTCAAGTTTGGTCCCCAAACTTTTCCTGTAATTTCTTTCGTCACTTCCCCGAGCTCCACCTAAATTCTCAACATTTCTGGTGCACTTCAAAACCCTAGCCCTAGTTCAAACCATTTGATTAAACTCAAATGAGTTTGAATTCATATCTTCGGATCTTGCCACTTCTAATTTTCTCGGACCATGCACATTTTTAAGAGTCCGGGAAAATTGTCCTAGTGCCCAGATTCCGCCCCTACCGTATCTTTCTTTTCCTTCTCTTTCTCTGTTTTTGTTTTAAAAAGGAAAAGAGTGAGAGAGGAGGAAAGCCAGCCCAGCTGGGCCTTCCTCCCTCATGCGCCGGCCCAAGGCCAGGCCCAATCAGCAGCCCAGCCGCACCCCACTCCTTTTCTAACCCTAGCCCGATCCCCTCGTCATCTCCCTCTCCCTCGTTTCTCTCCCTTGCCGCCGCCAGGAAGCCGATTCCCTTGATCCCTCGCCTCGTCAGTCTCCGCACGCAGGCGTGACCATCTCCCCGACCCCCCTGCACGATCCACGTCATCGTCCTCTCCTACCTCGCGCCTCTGCTTCTCCTTGCATCGCCCAGAGTGGTCTCGCGCCGCCACCACGGCTCTGCCGGACACCGGCGACCAGGGGCGCCGCCACAAGTTCTCCACCTTGCCTGGAGCTCGAAGACCGCCCGCCACAGGTGCCGCTGCCGGCTGCCGCCCCATCACCATGCGGTCCTCCTCCACCTCCGTTCCATGGTGCTGCGGCCCCGTCGTTTTCCCTGCCTCTCTTTTGCGCTAGGGACTTAAGCCCTCCGCCGCGTGGCGCCGCCTTGCTGCCTTCCCCACCGTCGGCTTGCTACCTTCGTCGGACCTCCTCCGCCTCCAAGGTCGCCGCTGCTCTGGCCGCAACCACCTCCGGTCTTCAACCCCGACGCCTGACCCGGCCATCTTCGGTTACTGCCTCGCTGGCTTTGTCGCTCCTCTTGTCACTGCCAAGACGCGACAACCAGGGAAGCCCAAGGCCGCCTTCGTGGTTTTCGTCAAGTTCGAGCGCCGTTGAATGAGGGTTTTCTCCTTGCTCATTTTGGGACGCGACAAGTTCCTCTCCGAAAGTACGTCTACATGATGATACGAGAACAAGTACCGTCGACCTCCGAAGAACATGGTTTTGCCGAGTACCCCTTCGTTTTGTCAAGACCTTCAAGTCCCTCGACGACAAGTGCACGACTACGCGGATTGTACCAAGTACCCCTTCGTTTCGGTGTGAACGGTAAGTCCGAAGACCCCAAGTACCACGACAACCCCGAAGGGATTCAAATCCATCAAGTTCCTCTACCGATGACTCGAACGGCTACGACCGAGTACCAATACCGTCGACCCTCGAAAAAACCCGTGGACGTCAAGTTCCGTGTCGTTGACCCCCGAACCTCTATGAAAACATGTACGACTACTTCCGTGGCCGAAGATTCGTGTACAACTACCGTCACCGAAGGCCGTCGAGTGAACGTCTACCCACATCGTGTATTTGACCAAGTTCGATGACGACCTCCGAAGAACTCGGATTCGCCAAGTTCTACTACTGTCGAACTCGAGAACCTTGGATTCGTCAAGTACCTCTCCAAAAAAGAACGTGATCCACTACTTCCCTCGAAGAACCATGAACGACTACTTCCACTACGAACTCGTTCCGCCCGAAACGCATGCTTCGAAGTTATAACCCCAAGACGACCGCCCGTGGACCGAATGCTTGCGATGTATGAGTTGAACCGTGTGTTGCTCTATGTCCGAGTTGTTCTTTGCGAGTTCCTCATTGACATGCCGTCCACCCGTGGGAACCCGGCAACCGGGATCACCCCATCATCTTGCTTGACACACTCACTCCCACTTCATTTTGCACCGGTATCCCTGTGAGCTACCGGAACCGATAAGTTGTCATGGCATCATTTTCGGATTCATCACCGTGGCACCCTTTCTTTCCACCACGATGACAAAATGCCCCATATATTATAGCATGCCAACATTTTCATAAATTCTGCATAAAACTTGCTCATGTCATTCGCATCAGGATAATAACATCGAAAATGTTTAAAATTGTTGTTGCACCAAATTGCTAAATGCATATGGGGATTTAACGGATTCGTTATCTGTTATATCCGGCCCCATTTAAATTGTTTAGATGGTGTAGTTTTGTTATGCCTCATCTCTTGCCATGTTTAACAACATTTAATATTGTTGGGTACCTAAACGAGAGAGAACTAAATAATTGATGTGGTGTTCTGTCAATATGCAACGAGTTGCATATTGAGCTCCACTTAACTTGTAGTTTTGTTTGTGCCCTTTGCCATGTCATGCATATTTAAACCGGACATGCATCATACTTAGTTGTGCATCATGCCATGTTATGTGATGGTTGTTTACTATGTTCTTTGCTTCTTTCCAGTTGTTTCCCTCGTTAGCTTCGGTTCCGTTCCGGAGTTGTGAGGATCCGTTGGCTTTGTCCGTTTGTCTTCTTCATGGACTCGTTCTTCTTCCTTGCGGGATCTCAGGCAAGATGACCATACCCTCGAAATCACTTCTATCTTTGCTTGCTAGATGCTCGCTCTTTTGCTATGCCTATGCTATGATACCTACAATTTGCTTATCATGCCTCCCATATTGTTGAGCCAAGCCTCTAACCCACCTTTTCCTAGCAAACCGTTGTCTGGCTATGTTACCGCTTTTCTCAGCCCCTCTTATAGCATTGTTAGTTGCAGGTGAAGATTGGAGTTTGTTCCTTGTTGGAACGTGGATATTATTGTTGGGATATCACAATATCTCTTATTTATTTAATGCATCTATATACTTGGTAAAGGGTGGAAGGCTCGGCCTTATGCCTAGTGTTCTGTTCCACTCTTGCCGCCCTAGTTTCTGTCATATCGGTGTTATGTTCCTGGATTTTGCGCTCCTTACGCAGTTGGGTTATAATGGGAACCCCTTGATAGTTCGCCTTGAATAAAACTCCTCCAGCAAGGCCCAACCTTGGTTTTACCATTCACCACCTAGCCTTTTTCCCTTGGGAGTCGCGCATCCCGAGGGTCATCTTTATTTTTAAACCCCCGGGCTAGTGCTTGTCTAAGTGTTAGTCCAACCCAGAGCACCGTGCGGGGCTGTCCCTTGGCAACTTGGGTTACATTGGCTCCCGTACGCTTAGCTTATTCGGTGTGCCCTGAGAACGAGATATGTGCAGCTCCTATCGGGATTTGTCGGCACAGCGGGTGGTCTTGCTAGACTTGTTTTACCATTGTCGAGGATGTCTTGTAACCGGGATTCCGAGTCTGATCGGGTCTTCCCGCTAGAAGGAATATCCTTCATTGACCGTGAGACCTTGTGATGGGCTAAGTTGGGACTCCCCTACAGGTTTTTGAACTTTCGAAAGCCGTGCCCGCGGTTATGGGCAGATGGGAATTTGTTAATGTTTGGTTGTAGAAAACCTGAAGTTGATCTTAATTAAAATACATCAACCGCGTGTGTAACCGTGATGGTCTCTTCTCAGCGGAGTCCGGGAAGTGAACACGGTGTTGGAGTAATGCTTGACGTAGGTTGTTCTAGGATCACTTCTTGATCATTATTTGTTTGACCGTGCTTTTGCCTTCTCTTCTCGCTCTCTTTTGCAAATATGTTTAGCCACCATATATGCTAGTCGCTTGCTGCAGCTCCACCTCATACCTTTTACCCTTCCTATAAGCTTAAATAGTCTTGATCGCGAGGGTGTGAGATTGCTGAGTCCCCGTGACTCACAGATACTTCCAAAACCAGCTTGCAGGTGCCGTTGAACCGTGCAGATGACGCAACCAAGCTCAAGGAGGAGCTCGATGAAGATCATGTCCTTGTGTTGTTTCGTTCTAGTTGATCAGTAGTGGAGCCCAGCCGGGACGATCGGGGATCTGTGTAGCATATGGGGTAGTCTTCTTTTATTTTGGTTCCGTAGTCGGACCTTGAGTGTATTTGGTTGATGTAATGCTTTAATCATGTAATTGTGTGAAGTGGCGATTGTAAGCCAACTATGTATCTCTTTCCCTTATGTATTACATGGGTTGTGTGAAGATTACCTCACTTGCGACATTGCTTTCAATGCGGTTATGCATCTAAGTCGTGCTTCGACACGTGGGAGATATAGCCGCATCGAGGGCGTTACAAGTAGGTAATCAGAGCCTTCCCCGACTTTAGGAGCCCCCCTGCTTGATCGAATCGTTGGCGTTGTTGAGTCTAGAAAAATGTTTTGAGTCATTTAGGATTATATATATCAAAGAGTTAGGAATTCTTTTTACTCCTCAGTCCCTTCGTCGCTCTGGTGAGGTATCCTGACGTAGAGTTTTGACTCTTCTCTTCTCAAATTTCACTAAAAAAATTTAGGATCACGCGGGTATCTTGGAATCGTTCCAATGGTTTTGTGACGAGAACATTGTTCTTGGTGCCTCCTAACATTTAGGGGTTGTGGCAGTGTCCCGGGGAGTTGAGCTCCGAGGTGTTGTGATCACAATTTTATCGTTGCAGTTCTGGAATACCTGAGTTTAGTTTCGCCGACATCGAAAATCTCTTTTATGCAGTTGTTGGTGAGATAACCTCGACGCCACCCAGTACTGGGTGGGAGTTCGGGAGTATTGCCATAACTCGTATAACGGATGCTTTTCGAAGGTTGAGGTAAACGATTTCCGAAGGTTTCTTGGTTATGTGTTGAAGGATGGATACAGTTGGATGTAGGATTTGCTAGTTTTGGTTGAGATATTATGCTTCCCCTGTATCCCCAACACCTGATTGCATAACCGGAAAATTTTGGGAGTTTATAAATGGGAATTCAAGTAGCTCTTAGGATATCTTTCCGACGGATATATCATATGAAATTGGGGTTCGACGTCTAGTGGTCCACCTATTCACGGTTGGTTTTACAGTGGTCTCGTTGGGTCTTAAAGAGTCCTTGGCTATGCCGACTTGGGGACGCTTCGTATGTCATATGCACTGCCTTGTACATGATGGTGTTGTATGATCGAGCCCGTGTAGGCCCCACCACGAAAACTTCGAACGAAATCTCTATCATATGTTTGTTCCGGCTTATTCTGCAAGCCAATCCTTTGTTTTGTTTTTGAGTTGTGGTATTCGAGTTGCTTCGGAGTCAAATGTTGATTCCATACCTTTCCTAAGTGATGTTCCCATATTTCTATGTGGATACTAATCATTCTTGATCATCGAGAATGTCATGTCAATTCTTTTCAACCGGCGTGTTTCTCTTCAAGTGGATCCGATCATTTCAACATCCGCAAGATCAATTATTAGTTCTTCTCAACGATGTTTGTTTCATCCATCTCCAAGTTGCTTTTGTTTTCTCGCCCACCCACCCTTCTTCTTCAAGGACTTAGTTTTCTTAATCAAATATCCATTTTATTCATGTGAAGTCTCTTCATTCTTTTCAGTCAATGTTCGTATCCGGTGTTTGTCATGAAGATTCTAACGGAGCTTCTAGTTTATCATTCTTCGTTCTTTTTTCTTCTCCGGTGGATTCAAGTCAAGCCTTGTCGATCATATCTTTTCCTCGTTCCAAATGTTTTCTCTTGCCGGTGCACCTCATATTCATTCACCTCTCGCTATCCATTTGTTCCGGAGTGCTCAAGATATCTCGAAGATTCGTGTTTCCACTCTGCTTTTCTTCCAGCTCTTTCGAGGATGTTATCTCATTCAAGCCATTTAATTCAACTGGTGCAATCTCTCTTTTCAAGTAATCGTTCTACGGTGTTTCTTTTGAGTGGGCCCTAACCCACAGGTCTTTTCCCAGGATCTTACCTGACTCTTCTTATTTTTCCGGAGTTATTCTCAAATTCATTTCAAAATTGACGTCAGAATGAATTGTCATTAGTCAATTGCCTTTCTCCAAGATCTTTCAAATTCTTTTCATCGTTGGTCCAACCTTTCCATTTTTCATCCCGGAGTATCTCAACAATTTGATGGTGTTTCTCATCGTCATTCCCAGATATTGAAGACCGAAGAAGAGTTTCCCTTTAACCTTGCTCCATTCTCTTCAAGATTCATGATTCTAGCTTGATGCCTTCCTCTCATAATTGTTTTCGATTGTGAGAATTCTTTTCACCCATCCAGAGTAATTCAGAGTATTTTCAATTTCATTCGCCGAAGGCCATCATTTCGGGATTATTCATTACAGCTTTCAGCTCTCATTTTCAATTCTTACCGGTGCATCCTTCAAGAGTTCTCTAATCACTTCATGATCTCTTCGTTCTCTTGTATCTAAATTCCCTCAAGCATATTCATTCATTCTCTAATTCTTCCCGGTGTTTCGCTATCTTTTCCTTGATCGTTTTTAATTCTTACGGTGGTTCATTCAAGTTTCTCTTCTTTCGTTTATCATATCAATTTATTTCTTATTTCTATCCTACCGGTGGTTCGTTGAAGACCTCTCTCAAGCTGACGTTATATCTATCTTAACCCTTTCTACGAGAATAAGTAGTATGCAAAAATCCATTGATTGTCATCAATTTAATTGGTGAAGGATAAGCATAATGTAATTCTTATTCTTGTTTCATCCAAATGATTCAATTCCTTATTCCGGAGCCTCATCAAAATTCTCGGTCGGACTTGATTCATCCTTTCTTTTCACTGAGTTCCAAGTTCTCTCAATTATCTCGTCACAGAGATCCATCTAAAGCGTTACAAGGTCTCACCTTGTGTTTTCAACTTCTCTTTATTTTCGTTATCCTTTTGATTACCGAAGTTCTTCATGGAGGCTCTACATGTCGGTTCATCAAAGATTTAATTCCTTCTCGAAGTGTTCTTTGAGATTCTTTTCAGAGGAACTCAAGCATTCTTCATCTTGCAATCCGGAGTGTAATTCTTTCTTCCGTACCATTTAAGGTGCTGCTATGTCATTCTTGACAATTTGAGTTCATGTTTCATGATTCACATGTCGTTAAGAATGAGATATTTTAAATTCATCAATCTCTTCTTTGGAGTTATCTTGGGTTATATTTCACCTAAAGCCTTCCCTAAGGATTGTTGCTATCTATGGTGCTTATAAAGGACCCAAGTTCTTCTTTATCCTCCCGGTGAAATACTTTCTCGTCTCCTTGTTCATATCAATCCAATTATTTTCCCGTGAGTGGCAGATTGTCACCTCATAATTTGAGATGTATTCCACAAGACCATATCAAGCTTATCCTTTCGTTGTTGGTTTCCCAACAACTCCGTTCGACCCTTCTCCTAAAGATGCCTCTTCAAGCTCTTTTGTGGCAGAAGTTGGCATTTTCTTCTCCATTCTCCTATCTCAGTTATCTATCTTCTATTCTTTTGTTCCGGAGGCATTGTGATGTTGCTCTCTTCTACCCATCTTCTTGTTTTGTCATGATAGTGTTCTTTTCTTTGCTTATCCATTCAACCGGAGTGTTGTGTTTTCTTTCGAGCTCTCTCATCTTATCAAATTTTGCATCCCTTCTCAACCGAAGTGCTGTCCAAATTATATCATTCTTATTCCTTCTCTATCTCGTTTTAACCAGAGTGTTGTGACCTTTTTTCTCAAGTTCTTTTCGCCTTATCAAATCTTTCATCTCTTTTCAGCCGAAGTGCTACCCGAATCGGCTCTTTCTTTTCCTCTTTCTTAACGAAGTGTCTTCAACTTCGTTCATCTCCGTTTATTCTATTCTCGGAAATGGCTTAACCTTTCAAGGTTCTTTGGTCTCACTCGTTTGTCAAAGAAGCAACTTAGTTTTACCTCTTCTCTTCCTCTTCTTTTTCCCTCCGGTGCCATCCTAGATCTCGGGACGAGATCCTCTCGTAGTGGTGGAGTGTTGTAACGCCCCAAGACCGGAGCTTCAGGTGCCTTCCATGTTTTCCGGGTTTCGTTCTGTGATTTGTTTGGTCCGTTGCATTTCATCTTTGCATCATGTGCATTGCATCATGTCATCATGCAACCCGTTTTAAAACTCACTAAATAAATTGCATGGATCTTCGGTCCATTTAAACCGAGGGAATTCACATGGTGATTCTCTTTATAACATATCCTCCCGATATTAGGGAGCTATATCAAATCTTCCATTTTCGGAATCACCTATAACACACTTGCAATTTATCACATGCCCTTTTCCGCTTCAAGTTTGGTCCCCAAACTTTTCCTGTAATTCCTTTCGTCACTTCCCCGAGCTCCACCTAAATTCTCAACATTTCTGGTGCACTTCAAAACCCTAGCCCTAGTTTAAACCATTTGATTAAACTCAAATGAGTTTGAATTCATATCTTCGGATCTTGCCACTTCTAATTTTCTCGGACCATGCACATTTTTAAGAGTCCGGGAAAATTGTCCTCGTGCCCAGATTCCGCCCCTACCGTCTCTTTCTTTTCCTTCTCTTTCTCTGTTTTTGTTTTAAAAAGGAAAAGAGTGAGAGAGGAGGAAAGCCAACCCAGCTGGGCCTCCCTCCCTCACGCGCTGGCCCAAGGCCAGGCCCAATCAGCAGCCCAGCCGCACCCCACTCCTTTTCTAACCCTAGCCCGATCCCCTCGTCATCTCCCTCTCCCTCGTTTCTCTCCCCTGCCGCCGCCAGGAAGCCGATTCCCTTGATCCCTCTCCTCGCCTCGTCAGTCTCCGCACGCAGGCGCGGCCATCTCCCCGACCCCCCTGCACGATCCACGTCGCCCTCCTCTCCTACCTCGCGCCTTTGCTTCTCCTCGCGTCGGCCGGAGTGGTCTCGCGCCGCCACCGCGGCTCTGCCAGACACCGGCGACCAGGGGCGTCGCCACCAGTTCTCCGCCTCGCCTGGAGCTCGAAGACCGCCCGCCACAGGTGCCGCTGCCGGCTGCCGCCCCATCACCATGCGGTCCTCCTCCACCTCCGTTCCATGGCGTTGCGGCCCCGTCGTTTTCCCTGCCTCTCTTTTGCGCCAGGGACTTAAGCCCTCCGCCGCGTGGCGCCGCCTTGCTGCCTTCCCCGCCGTCGGCTTGCTACCTTCGCCGGACCTCCTCCGCCTCCAAGGTCGCCGCTGCTCTGGCCTCAACCACCTCCGGTCTTCAACCCCGACGCCCGACCCGGCCATCTTCGGTTACTGCCTCGCTGGCTTCGTCGCTCCTCTTGTCACTGCCAAGACGCGACAACCAGGGAAGCCCAAGGCCGCCTTCGTGGTTTTCGTCAAGTTCGAGCGCCGTTGAACGAGGGTTTTTGCCTTGCTCATTTTGGGACGCGACAAGTTTCTCTCCGAAAGTACGTCTACATGATGATACGAGAACATGTACCGTCGACCTCCGAAGAACATGGTTTTGCCGAGTACTCCTTCGTTTTGTCAAGACCTTCAAGTCCCTCGACGACAAGTGCACGACTACGCGGATTGTACCAAGTACCCCTTCGTTTCGGCGTGACCGACAAGTCCGAAGACCCCAAGTACCACGACAACTCCGAAGGGATTCAAATCCGTCAAGTTCCTCTACCGATGACTCGAACGGCTACGACCGAGTACCAATACCGTCGACCCTCAAAAAAACCCGTGGACGTCAAGTTCCGTGTCGTTGACCCTCGAACCTCTACGAAAACATGTACAACTACTTCCGTGGCCGAAGATTCGTGTACAACTACCGTCGCCGAAGGCCGTCGAGTGGACGTCTACCCACATCGTGTATTTGACCAAGTTCGATGACGACCTCCGAAGAACTCGGATTCACCAAGTTCTACTACCGTCGCACTCGGGAACCTTGGATTCATCAAGTACCTCTCCAAAAACGAACGTGATCCACTACTTCCCTCGAAGACCCATGAACGACTACTTCCACTACGAACTCGTTCCGCCCGAAACGCATGCTTCGAAGGTATAACCCCGAGACGACCGCCCGTGGACCAAATGCTTGCGATGTATGAGTTGAACCGTGTGTTGCTCCATGTCCGAGTTGTTCTTTGCGAGTTCCTCGTTGCCATGCCATCCACCCGTGGGAACCTGGCAACCGGGATCACCCCATCATCTTGCTTGACACACTCACTCCCACTTCCTTTTGCACCGGTATCTTTGTGAGCTACCGGAACCGATATGTTGTCATGGCATCATTTTCGGATTCATCACCGTGGCACCCTTTCTTTCCACCATGATGACAAAATTCCCCATATATTATAACATGCCAACATTTTCATAAATTCTGCATAAAACTTGCTCATGTCATTCGCATCATGATAATAACATCGAAAATGTTTAAAATTGTTGTTGCACCAAATTGCTAAATGCATATGGGGATTTAACGGATTCATTATCTGTTATATCTGGCCCCATTTAAATTGTTTAGATGGTGTAGTTTTGTTATGCCTCATCTCTTGCCATGTTTAACAACATTTAATATTGTTGGGTACCTAAACGAGAAAGAACTAAATAATTGATGTGGTGTTCCGTCAATATGCAACGAGTTGCATATTGAGCTCCACTTAACTTGTAGTTTTGTTTGTGCCCTTTGCCATGTCATGCATATTTAAACCGGACATGCATCATACTTGATTGTGCATCATGCCATGTTATGTGATGGTTGTTTACTATGTTGTTTGCTTCTTTCCGGTTGTTTCCCTCGTTAGCTTCGGTTCCGTTCCAGAGTTGTGAGGATCCGTTGGCTTTGTCCGTTTGTCTTCTTCATGGACTCGTTCTTCTTCCTTGCGGGATCTCAGGCAAGATGACCATACCCTGGAAATCACTTCTATCTTTGCTTGCTAGATGCTCGCTCTTTTGCTATGCCTATGCTACGATACCTACCACTTGCTTATCATGCCTCCCATATTGTTGAGACAAGCCTCTAACCCACCTTGTCCTAGCAAACCGTTGTTTGGCTATGTTACCGCTTTGCTCAGCCCCTCTTATAGCGTTGTTAGTTGCAGGTGAAGATTGGAGTTTGTTCCTTGTTGGAACGTGGATATTATTGTTGGGATATCACAATATCTCTTATTTAATTAATGCATCTATATACTTGGTAAAGGGTGGAAGGCTCGGCCTTATGCCTAGTGTTTTGTTCCACTCTTGCCGCCCTAGTTTCCGTCATATCGGTGTTATGTTCCCGGATTTTGCGTTCCTTAAGCGGTTGTGTTATAATGGGAACCCATTGACAGTTCGCCTTAAATAAAACTCCTCCAGCAAGGCCCAACCTTGGTTTTACCATTCGCCACCTAGCCTTTTTCCCTTGGGAGTTGCGCACCCGAGGGTCATCTTTTTTTTTAAACCCCCGGGCTAGTGCTTGTCTAAGTGTTGGTCCAACCCAAAGCACCGTCTGGGGCCGTCCCTTGGCAACTTGGGTTATGTTGGCTCCCGTACGCTTAGCTTATCCGGTGTGCTCTGAGAACGAGATATGTGCAGCTCCTATCAGGATTTGTCGACACAGCGGGTGGTCTTGCTGGACTTGTTTTACCATTGCCGAGGATGTCTTGTAACCGGGATTCCGAGTCTGATCGGGTCTTCCCGCTAGAAGGAATACCCTTCGTTAATCGTGAGAGCTTGTGATGGGCTAAGTTGGGACTCCCCTGCAGGGTTTTGAACTTTCAAAAGTCGTGCCCGCGGTTATGGGCAGATCGGAATTTGTTAATGTCCGGTTGTAGAAAACCTGAAGTTGATCTTAATTAAAATACATCAACCGCGTGTGTAACTGTGATGGTCTCTTCTCGGCAGAGTCCGGGAAGTGAACACGGTGTTGGAGTAATGCTTGACGTAGGTTGTTCTAGGATCACTTCTTGATCATTAGTTGTTCGACCGTGCTTTTGCCTTCTCTTCTCGCTCTCTTTTGCGAATATGTTTAGCCACCATATATGCTAGTCGCTTGCTGCAGCTCCACCTCATACTTTTTACCTTTCCTATAAGCTTAAATAGTCTTGATCGCGAGGGTGTGAGATTGCTGAGTCCCCGTGACTCACAGATACTTCCAAAACCAGCTTGCAGGTGCCGTTGAACCGTGCAGATGACGCAACCAAGCTCAAGGAGGAGCTCGATGAAGATCTTGCCCTTGTGTTGTTTCGTTCTAGTTGATCAGTAGTGGAGCCCAGTCAGGACGATCGGGGATCTGTGTAGCATTTGGGGTAGTCTTCTTTTATTTTGGTTCCGTAGTCGGACCTTGAGTGTATTTGGTTGATGTAATGCTTTAATCATGTAATTGTGTGAAGTGGCGATTGTAAGCCAACTATGTATCTCTTTCCCTTATGTATTACATGGGTTGTGTGAAGATTACCTCACTTGCGAGTTGCGACATTGCTTTCCATGCGGTTATGCCTCTAAGTCGTGCTTCGACACGTGGGAGATATAGCCGCATTGAGGGCGTTACAGTTACCTCCTGGGTCGGAATTTGGAGATGAAGGAGGGGCCTAACTCTACTTCGCCCCTACCTCCGCCATGAGCGCGAGAATGGTCGACCGAAGTGGGGAGACGGCAAGACCTATTGCCGGGCTACATGTTTATATTAGAAATAACAAGGATTCATCCCTGGCATGGGCCTCGCTCACACACAAAGAACCTGACAAGCACTCTTTTTCATTAGAAACATCCCATACAGGTACAATTCATATGGAATTAAAAACATGAGCAAGGGGGTAACAAGTCTTAAAATTAACAAGTGCCCACAGGCTTACAAACTCAAAAAAAAAGATAAGATGCCCATAATCCCTTTCTTGTCCCTCTCCTCGGAAGGTGGAACAAGAGGGCAGGAGGGCGAAAAGAGCGCCTAGGTGAGGTGAGAGGAGCAGAAGGCGCCAAGAGAATGCCCCGGTGCCGGAAGGGGAGCTGGAAGATGAGGCGGTGGGCCGGAAATACGCGACGAAGGCATCGGTGCCCGCGTACTCTGACTTGACGGCCACCACCCGCATTCTTCGCCCTCTACGTCCCTCCTACGCTAGCTTCCCAAGGAGACGACAGGGAGCACCCCGATGGAGAGCTTGGCGAGGATGGCCCTTGGAAAGGCTCGTGGTTGAGGGAGGGGCGGCGCAGTCAGTCGAAGTTGGAGTCGGCATCCTGCGGTTCGACTCCCTCGCCATCGTTTTCGCTGTCCTCCTCGTCACTCCCACTTGAGGAGGAATCTTCATCGTTGGAGGAGCTCTCCACACAGCACTTCAAGGGAGTTCCGAGATCTCCGAAGACCTTGACGGAGAGCAGGCTGCCCTCCGTTAACTTGAAGTAGAGGACAAGCCCCGCTGTCAAGCTGTAGTTGCGTGTGAACTTTCATCCGCGGCGGAGGTACATGACGTGAGGGGCAGGGAAGTCGACGTTGACCCGCGTGTCGCCATTCCCGCAGCCCTTCATGTGCAACCAGAGGGTCTGGGGTGGATCGAGCTCCATCTCCCAAGAAAAGGCAGTAGGAAGACGGAGGCGGCGACGCGGTGGTCGGCGCAGCCTGATGAAGAACTCCCGAGGCTGGTCCCCGACGTGGTGCTCCGTCGGGGGAGGCATCGCTGGCGGAGGCGAGGCCGATGCGCCGCCCCGTCCTCCTCTCCCCCGAGCGCCACGACGACCTCGACCTCGCCCCTCCCCCTTCCTCTCGTGACCGGTTCCGCCGCCACGAGCTCTTGGGAAGGAGGAACGCGCTGGCGAGCAGCGACCCTCGCCGCCATCATCGAAGGGCTAGCGCTTCCTCTCGCCATGGCGGATGGAAGGAAGAAGCGGAGGTGGAAGGAGATGGATGATGGAAGAATGTGGAATGCCGCCCCTCCCCTCCTTATAAGGGGCGGAGTCGGGGCTCAGCCGCCCCACTCGACCAATCCGGTTATCAGGGGCGCAGGGAATCAGGACCGGCCCGCTGCCTCAATCAGTGACGGCCCGGTTTCCCGCCTCCACCTCCTACTACCTGCATGAGGGACACATGATGACCAATCGACATTGAAGGGACAGGAGAAGCAGCCGCTCCCCACCTTGTGATCGTGGGGCGCGGGTGCCTTGAAGGCCACGACCCGAGTCCACCCGAGTAAATGGGTTGTGCCTCTGCGCCTCCCTCCTTTTATGGGGAAGGCGCGAGCCGCCTCTTTACCATGATGTGACGCATGCATGCGGGAACCGCCCCACGCATGACCCCCACGTCACGCTTGACCCTCCACATCGTGCGTTCAACGCGGGTCCTGGGGAAGCGCATCGGATAAGAAATTACTACGGTAAAATCCGCCCCACCTGCCCACGCACCGTTCTGGGCCTAGCCCAACAATGCATCGCGCTTATGTATGGCCCAGGCCCGGGGGCTCCTGTCGGTGTACAAACATAGGGGCTCTCCTTTTGACCCCTTTACTTGTGCACGGGCAGTCAGAGCCACGCACCGCGGCCACACTTAGCAGGGCAGAGGAGGGAAGCCGAAGAGAAGCCAAAGCACAAGACGACCAAGGTGACGCCAAGACCGGAAGCACGGGAGGGCAAGAGGGTGAGGTGGACTCCCTCGGCAAGATCCTTGCCGAGGCAGCCCCTCGCAGCCCCGGCAAGAGCCTTGCCGGGGCAACTTGCCCGATGCCAGCGGAGTGAACCACCCTTGAGCCCACCGGCTCCAACCTAACCAACTGGGTTGGAACCATGGCTCGGGAGGCGCCTCTGTGGTGGCATGCAAATCTTTGTCAAACTCATAAATATACGAGTTCAGATGAGGACTAGAAGACGGCGACCCTCAGCGGGATCCTAGCCGAGGGAATCCACAAGACCCCCGGCAAGACCCTTGCCGAGGATGACAGGAACGCCACGGCAAGACCCTTGCCGAGCCCCCGGCAAGACCCTTGCCGAGGGCGTCAGCAGGGCCACTGCCAGGCTCGCACCAGCCAAGACTCTATCGCCGTTCGCATGCAGCTGCTAGCCCAACCAGCTGGGCAGGCACCTGCGTGGAAACATGGAGCTTCCAGGCCAAATCAGCAAGCACCTATGTGGCGGCATGTAGATCTTCCTAAAGGCCCTACCACCATGCCACCTCAGCTGCCTGCCTGCCTATATGGTGTTGCATGCATCGCCAGCCTGGGCAAGTGTTGAAGCGAGGCGAAGCGGCGATGGACGGGACAGGCCTCGTTCCCATCCCCGATAAAGCTAATGGACACCTACGTAGTGCATTTAATGCACTTTGTCCCGTAATGCCGTGCGATAAGCTCACGCACTGTAGGCCTTTCCACCTCTTGTTTGCCAATGTGGCAACCCCTTTTTTCTATAAAAGGAGGCCTGAGGCAACCAGGAGAGGGATTCGGCTTAGCCACCGTAGCTAGTTTAGAAAGCTCAAGAACACTTAATACATCCACCAAAGCAGGACTAGGGTTTTACGCATCCTCGCGGCCCGAACCTGGGTAAACGGTCTGTGTGCTTGCTCCTAAACCTGCTCTTCTCATGACCCCGTGCCCGCCGACCGTAGAAGGGATCCCAGTGATCCCATAGGTGTTGTTTCCACCGACAATGTTGTACTATGATGTATTTCAATTATGAAATCCTGGTTCCGTAATACGAAAATGAAATATATTGTGTGCTTAATATGAAATGTCAATCTGATTAATAAATGTATTGTTCATAATAGGCCAATTATCCTGCTAATTGGGTTTTTTCTATTGCAAACGGTTATTCAGAAAACACCATGGGTGATGACCTTAGACAACCCACACAATTTCTAGGAACAAAACGTGTTGGATCAATGATAAATCACACACAACTTCCTCTTGAAAACTGTTTGCGTCAGGCGACCTTGCGCAAATGCTTTCCACATAAAAGTGTCTGATGGACAGCATATGCCACATAGTTTCTTTTATGCACCGTGTGTGATGCATTCAATAACATAAACGATAAGATTGTTACTATAGTGTGCAATGGCAATGCTATCACAAACGATTTGATGGGGAAAATTGTGTGTGATATTCCTACGTCTCCAACATATCTATAATTTTTTTATTGTTCCATGCTATTTTATTATCAATCTTGGATGTTTTATAATCATTTTATAGTCATTTTATATCATTTTTTGGTACTAAGCTATTGACATAGTGCCAAGTGCCAGTTGCTTTTTTCCATATTTTTTACATCCTAGAAAATCAATATCAAACGGAGTCCAAATGCCACAAAACTTTACGGAGATTTTTTATGGGCCAGAAGGAAGGCAATGGGCCCTGGTTGCACCTGGGGGGTGCCCCGAGGGGGCACAACCCACCAGGGCACGCCAGGAGGCCTTGGCGTGCCCTGGTGGGTTGTGCCCACCTCGGGTACCCCCGGACCGCCTCTTTGTTCTATAAATACCCCTAGAAATACCAGAACACTAGGGGATTTGACGAAATATTCATCCAGTCGCCGCAGAGTCCAGAACCACCAGATCCAATCTAGACACCATCACGGAGGGGTTCACCACTTCCATTGGTGCTTCTCCGATGATGCGTCAGTAGTTCTTTGTAGACCTTCGGGTCCGTAGTTAGTAGCTAGATGGCTTCATCTCTCTCTTGATTCTCAACATAATGGTCTCTTGGAGATCCATGTGATGTAACTCTTTTGCGGTGTGTTTGTTGGGATCTGATGAACTTCGAGTTTATGATCAGATCTATGTTTTTATATCCATGAAAGTATTTGAGTTTCTTTGATATATTTTATGCATGATCTCTTATAGCCTCATTTTTCTTCTCCGATATTTGGGTTTTGTTTGGCCAACTTGATCTATTTATCTTGCAATGGGAAGAGGTGCCCGGTAGTGGGTTCGATCTTATGGTGCTTGATCCCAGTGACAGAAAGGTAACCAACGCGTATGTATTGTTGCTACTAAGGATAAAAAGATGAGGTCTATATCTACCGCCATATAGATAAACGGATCTTGTCTACATCATGTCATTATTCTTATTGCATTACTCTGTTTTTCCATGAACTTAATACACTAGATGCATGCTGGATAGCGGTCGATGTGTGGAGTAATAGTAGTAGATGCAGGCAGGAGTCCGTCTACTAATCTTGGACGTGATACTTATGTAATGATCATTGCCTGGATATCGTCATAATTATTTGAAGTTCTATCAATTGCCCAACAGTAATTTGTTTACCCACCCTTTACTTTTTTCTCTCGAGAGAAGCCACTAGTGAAACCTACGGCCATGGGTCTTCTTTCTCATATATTTGCCTTGCGACCTACTTTTCCTTTGCATTTTTATTCGGATCTATTAAATAAAAAATACCTTCCTGTGTTTTATCTTTATTTATTTTATTTGGTTTCGATCTATCAATCTACTACAATTTACCTCACGTCTGCTTGCCTATCTTGAGACGTCGTACCCCGGAAGGGATTGACAACCCCTTTAACACGTCTGGTTGCAAGGTGTTGTTGTTTGTGTGCAGGTGTTGTTTACGTTGTGTTGCTTGGTTCTCCTACAAGTTCGATACCTTGGTTTCATAACTGAGGGAAATACCTACCGTCCCTATGCTGCATCATCCCTCCCTCTCCATGGAATCACTAACGTCGTTGCAGCTACCATCAAGGAGAATTTCTGGCGTCGTTGCCAGGGAGGATCTTCAACATAACCAGGTTCCTAATCACAAATCTCTTCTCCTTGCAATTATCATTATTCGCCATTTGCTTCTCGTTTTCCTCTCCCCCACTTCACAAAAATTTGCTGTTTTATTCGCCTCTCTTTTTCCGTTCGCCGTTTTCTTGTCGGATCTATTTTTGTGTGCGTTCTTGAATTAAGCCACCTTATGAATCAATCATGAGCGCATCTTATGGATCTCTAACCAAAGATGACAAAACTTAGATCCTTGCTATGTGCCTAGCTAAGGGCGTAAAACTATAGCGCTTGTTGGGAGGCAACCCAATGAATAAAATTTATTTTTGCTTTTTGCTTTCTGTTCTTGTGTGTTAGCATAATTATGCTACTGTTATGATTGTGTTTTTTGTGTTGTAGTTAGTGTTTGTGCCAAGTAAAGCCTTCAGGATCTTCTTGGGCAATAGTTATTTGATCTTGTTGAAAATACAGAAACTTTTATGCTCACAAAATTAGTTTTCATTTTTTTTACGAGAGAGAGATAAAATACCCATTCCAATTGCAATAGATCAATATACAAATTTCTCAAGTCATCCTAAATTTTCAGAGTTTTTTGAGTTACAAAAGTATTCAAAATAGTCAGATTACTACAGACTGTTCTGTTTTGACAGATTCCATTTTCTTTGTGTTGTGTGCTTATTTTGATGGCTCTATGGTTTTCTTTGATGAGTTTTTGCCATAGAAAAATTGGAATACAGTAGATATAATACAAAAACAAAATATTAATTGGTTTGATATAACACTTATAGTAGTGATTTATTATTCTTATACTAACGGATCTCATGAAGGCTTTGTTGAGTTTTGTGTGATTGAAGTTTTCAAGTTTTGGGTTATCTTACGATGGATGAAGGAAGGATGTAAGAGCCTAAGCTTGGGGATGCCCCGACATCCCAAGCTATTATCCAAGAATGAGCAACCAACTAAGCTTGGGGATGCCCCCGAGTGGCATCCCCGCTTTCTTCCAACAACTATCAGTATTTTACTCGAGGCTATATTTTTATTTGTCACATGATATGTGTTTTTCTTGGAGCGTCCTATATGATATGTGTCTTTGCTTGTTTTATTTTGTATTTTAAGTCATCAATCCTTGCTGGACACACCTATTTGAGAGAGCCAAAGTTATGTCATGACTTGTTAGAATTGCTCTCTATGCTTCACTTAAATCTTTTATGAGCTAGGACTTGCTCTAGTGCTTCACTTATATCTTGTTGAGCATCGTGTGCTTTGTTATTTTTTAAGAAATTCTCTCTTGCTTCACTTAGATTTATTTGAGAGTTAGTAAAATTTTGAAGAAATTCTCTCTTGCTTCACTTAAATTATTTTGAGAGAAAGAAAATTTGTTATGCTCATGATCTTCACTTATATTTGTTTGAGCTTATGAAAAGCAACACACGAAAATTAGTCCCAAAGTGATAGATATCCAAGAAGGATAAAGTAAAAGAAAATGTCATGAAGATCATTGGAAAAATAAACTTGATTCTTAGTAATAGTTTTGAGATATGATGATGCGATATATGAGTTATGTTGATGAGTAATTGTGCTTCCCTATGCATGCTCGAAAGTCAATAATCATGCAATGAAAATTATATCCTACTTGTGGTGCATTATTCAGTGTTAATTATGCTTAATGCTTGCTTATGAGATTATTCGTTTCGTGGTTGGTCGCTTCCCAATCTTTTTGCTAGCCTTCATTTTGCACTAAGTATGATCTCTACTTGTGCATCCAAAATCCTTCAAACCAAATTTTCCACATGATCCACTATATCTACCTATATGCGGTATTATTTTGCCGTTCTAAGAAAATTTGCATGTACCATCTCTAATTTTCAAATTAAACTTCTCTTTTGTGTGTATGTTTCGCTCGCGGAACGGTAACAGGTGGCTAATATTTTCCATGCTAGATGTGTTATTATCAAGATGAGTGTTTATTCACTTGTCATTGCACGAGAGTAAGGCAAAGGTATTAGGGATGCCCAGTCCCAAAATGCAAAAAAATATTTACTTTATGTTGTCAAATAATAAATTCCTTGGAAAGTGTTGGTATGGAGGGCACCCGTGGATACGATTAGCCATGGAAAGTGAAAGTTATGGTGGAAAAGGGAATAAACTTTATTTTCTATTTGGGAACCGCCTATGGCATATCTAGCATGGAAACTGTTTGGAACTCTAAGTCGTTTTCATTGGTGGGATGGATACACCTCCCAAAATGTTTTTATCTCAAATTTTTCGCTTTGAGCTCTGGCACCTCTACAAATCCCTACTTTCCTCTGCGAAGGGACTTTCTTTTACTTTATGCAATTTTTATTTTGAGTCTCCATCTTCTCTCATAAAAGCACCAACTAGGAGGCAATATGATCATGCTCAAGTATTGGGTGTAGTTAATATTCGAGTGTGTTTCATGAATGGATCAATGTTTGAGCATGATGGGCTAGGGATAACTTGTTTTATCATTGATATTTTGAAAGACATGGTTGCTTGTTGATATGCTTGAGTATCTAAATTATTATGTCAAAACTAGACTATTGTTTTGAATCACATAAAAGTCCAAATGTACATGCTATAAAGAAAAGAATATGATATGACTTGATTGACATCACTCCACATCAAAAATTCTGTTTTTATCACTTACCTACTCGAGGACGAGTAGGAGTTAAGCCTGGGGATGCTGATATGTCTCCAACGTATCTATAATTTTTGATTGTTCCATGCTGTTTTATGAATCTTAGATGTTTCATAATCATTTTATAGTCATTTTATATCATTTTTTGGTACTAACCTATTGTCATAGTGCCAAATGCTAGTTGTTGTTTTTTGTAAGTTTTTACATCGCAGAAAATCAATATCAAACGGAGTCCAAATGCCACGAAACTTTACAGAGATTTTTTATGGGCCAGAAGGAAGGCAATGGGCCCTGGTTGCACCTGGGGGTGCCCCGAGGGGGCATAACCCACCAGGGCGCGCTAGGAGGCCCAGGCGCGCCCTGGTGGGTTGTGCCCACCTCGGGTGCCCCCCGGACCGCCTCTTTGCTCTATAAATACCCCCAATATACCAGAACCCTAGGGGAGTCGACGAAATATTCATCCAGCTGCCGTAGAGTCCAGAACCACCAGATCCAATATAGACATCATCACGGAGGGGTTCACCACTTCCATTGGTGTCTCTTCGATGATGCGTGAGTAGTTCTTTGTAGACCTTTGGGTCCGTAGTTAGTAGCTAGATGGCTTCATCTCTCTCTCTCTCTCTCTCTCTCTCTCTCTCTCTTTATTCTCAATACAATGGTCTCTTGGAGATCCATATGATGTAACTCTTTTGCGGTGTGTTTGTTGGGATCTGATGAACTTTGAGTTTATGATCATGTCTATGTTTTTATATCCATGAAAGTATTTGAGTTTCTTTTATCTCTTTTATGCATGATCTCTTATAGCATCGTATTTCTTCTCCGATATTTGGGTTTTGTTTGGCCAACTTGATCTATTTATCTTGCAATGGGAAGAGGTGCCTGGTAGTGGGTTCGATCTTACGGTGCTTGATCCCAGTGACAGAAAGGGAACATACACGTATGCATCGTTGCTACTAAGGATAAAAAGACGAGATCTATATCTACTGCCATATAGATAAACAGATCTTGTCTACATCATGTCATCGTTCTTATTGCATTACTCCATTTTCCATGAACTTAATACACTAGATGCATGCTGGATAGCGGTCGATGTGTGGAGTAATAGTAGTAGATGCAGGCAGGAGTCGGTCTACTAATCTTGGACGTGATGCCTATGTAATGATCATTGCCTGGATATCGTCATAATTATTTGAAGTTCTATCAATTGCCCAATAGTAATTTGTTTACCCACTGTTTGCTATTTTTCTCGAGAGAAGCCACTAGTGAAACCTACAGCCCCCGGGTCTTCTTTCTCATATATTTGCCTTGCGATCTACTTTTCCTTTGAATTTTTATTTGGATCTATTAAACCAAAAAATACAAAAATACCTTGCTGCGTTTTATCTTTATTTATTTTATTTGGCATTCGATCTATCAATCTACTACAATTTACCTCACATCTGCTTGCCTATCCTGAGGCGCCATACCCCGGAAGGGATTGACAACCCCTTTAACACATCAGGTTGTGAGGTGTTGTTGTGTTTGTGTGCAGGTGATGTTTATGTTGTGTTGCTTGGTTCTCCTACTGGTTCGATACCTTGGTTTCATAACTGAGGAAAATACCTACTGTCGATGTGCTACATCATCCGTCCCTCTCCAGGGAATTACCAACGTAGTTGCAGCTACCATCAGATATACGTGCGAACGGAAACATTTGTCTGGGATTCATCGTGTGGGATGTACATATGAACGGAAAGGTTCTTCTTGGATTGACTGTGTGGGGTGTACATACAAACGGAAACATATTTCTTGGATTGACTGTGTGGGATGTACATACGAAGGAAAATGTTTCTCTGGATTCACTGTGTGGGATGTACTTACAAATGGAAATGATTGGGCCTGTATAATTGTATGCGATGGCTATCTCGACCGCACATGAGCTCATTTTGCGCAGCGTGTGTGACCTAAGGGCCTATCCCCGACGGTTTCTGGGTCGTGTGGGAAGGACCTCCCCTATCGCCCACACTCACTAGGCGATGGTTTAAAATGCCATCGTGGAAAAGGGTTAAAAACCATCTGTATAGCAGCTTGTTTTACGAGTGAATGTCATGTAGTTGACCTTCACATAACACCACTAAAGGAATCATAACATACATATCATCAAAATATCAAACGAATACCAAATTCACATGATTACTTATGACAAGACTTCTCCCATGTCCTCAAGAACAAAAGTAACTACTCACAAATCATATTTATGTTCAAGATCAGAGGGGGTTGAATATCATTAAGGATCTGAACATATATTCTTCCACCAAATAAACCAACCACATCAACTACAAGATGTAATCAACACTACTAGTAACCCACATGCACCAATCTGTGGTTTTGAGACAAAGATTGAATACAAGAGATGAACTAGGGTTTGAGATGAGATGGTCTTGGTGAAGATGTTGATGAAGATTGGTCCTCCCATGATGATAGGATCATTGGTGATGATGATGGCTTTGATTTCCCCCTCCCGGAGGGAAGTTTCCCCGATGGAATCGCTCCGTCGGAGAGCAAAAGTGCTCCTTCCCAGGTTCTGCCTCAAGATGGCGGCGCTTCATCCTGAAACCTTTCTTCTGATTTTTAGGTCAAATGGCATCATATACCAGAAGATGGGCTTAGAAGGCCTGCCAGGGGCCCAAAAGCTCAAGGGGTGCGCCCTGGGGGGGAGGCACCCCCAAGACTAGTGGCTGCCGGGTGGCCCCCCTTCTGTTGATTCTTTCGCCAATATTTTTTATGTATTCCAAAATAAATCTCCATGAATTTTCAAGTCATTTGGAGTTGTGCAAAAAAGGTGTCTTTGATATAGCCCTTTGCGGTCCAGAATTCCAGCTGCCGGCAATCTCCATCTTCATGTGAAACTTGCAAAATAAGAGAGAAAATGCATACGGATTGTATTATAAAGTGAATAACAGTCCATAATGCAATAAATATTGATAGGAAAACATGATGTAAAATGGGCATATCAGTGCCTACACCCCCCAGAACACCGGCGTGGCAGCAACAGTCGGAGACAATGGGCCGCACCTACCATCAGGCGATGAAGACGACATCGTAGGGTGGAGCGAGGCACAACTACATGTCGTCCAGATCTGTGCCGGAGCCGCTGCCACCTGCCACAGATGCATATGCCACGAACAATCGCCAAGACCCCAAGGGGAAGCGGCCGATGAGGAAGTGTGGAATTTCGACCACCCCTAGTGCTATGTTTATATTCTAGCTTTTTTATGTTCTATTCAGGTAAAATTTAAACTCCGTCGGCCCTTTTCAATGAACTATGTCGATGTCTAATTTCTAAAATGCTATGTTTTTATGTTATCTCCTATGATCTACATAGTCCGCATGTGTTTGTATGAAATAGGGTTAGGACATTTGGCTTGGTGGTTGTGGAGGGAGATTCTGTCCGGACACTACCAGTGGACACGCGTGCGGACGTTTTCAGGGCAAATTTGTGAGTTGTGGATGCAGATGCTCTAACGACTCGTTCAGCTAACCTTCCGAAAGAAGTATATGCTCACCACGTCCAAAAGTCTCACACATCTGAAAAACGGATGTTGTGGAAGTCTCTGACATAGAAGGCATGCACACGAAGCTTTCTTGCTAAGACCCCGTTTGTTTGGGTTTTTGCTTATGCTTTTGCAACTTTTTCATTTTGACAAAAAGTGACAAAAGCTCCTAAATAGGGTCTTTTTGCTTCAGTTTTTTTGCTTATGAATCAATATTGTTATATGATGGTATAAGCCAAAAGCCGAAGCAAAAATAACCTATTTAGGAGCTTTTTTGGCTTTTTTGCCAAAGTAGAAAATCTGCAAAAGCAGAAGCAAAAATCCCAAACAAATAGGGCATAAGTAGACATGGCAATGGGTTGCTGCTTGTATGTACTACTATCATTCTCAGCCCAGGCCCTCAAGAACTGTCTTAGATGTCTAATCTTAAACTGCCATCTATCAATGTTGGAAGTTCCCCTCTACTCTAAAGCCCATTCCCTGGCTATCAAAGCAAGGAATTCCTCTCTCTCTCGAAAACGAAGTTTCAAAAGAAAAGATATCTTTGTTGCCACGGTGTACCACCTCACCAGAATCGACAAGCGGGGGCGTGTGGTCAGAAATTCCTCTTTGTAACGCGTGCACTGTTAGCAAGGGGAACTTTTGCTCCCATTCTACACTTGTTAGCACTCAATCCAATTTCTCATACATTGGATTCTCTAAATTATTTGCCCAAGTGTATTGCGTGTCTGTGAGATCAATCTCTCTCAGGTCGAGGCTCTCAATGATAGCATTAAACATGAATGACCATCTACCATCAAAATTATCATTATTCTTTTCTTCTCTCCTTCGAATAATGTTGAAGTCTCCCCCAACAAGAATGGGTAACATCTCCCCCCACATATCCTAACCCAGTCTGCTAGTATATCAGGTTTGAACCCTGGTTGTGCCGCCCCGTACACAGTAACCAATGCCCACCTGAAACCGTCGAGTTTCGATCTCACATGAAATTTGACGGCGTAGTCACCCAAAAACACGTTAACAACCTCAAGAGATTCATAGTTAACCCCGAGCAAGATCCCGCAAAATCTTCCCCGGGGTGGTAATCAATGCCAATCATAGTCCAATCCACCGGAAATAGTACCTAGAAACTGCGAGGTGAAGTTATCACGCCCATGTCTTAAGCAACGCAATAAAATCAAGCTTAAAATCCCTTGAAGACTCCGCCAAAAACCTACGCTTAGACAAGTCCGCAAGACCTTTTTTTGGAATATATGTGATTTTTCTGAAAAATAATCTATGCAAGATGATGCTCGAGGGAGTTACGAGCTCACATGGCGCGCCCCCCAGGGCATGCCGGGTGAGCTTGTTACTTCTCCGTTAGTCGGTTGGGGCCCTTCTTTTGCTGCAAGATAGCTAATATCCGGGGGAAATCCTGTCAAAATTCTAGCCCAATCGGAGTGATGGATCTCCGGGAATATAGGAAACGATGAAGGCTAGAAAACAGGAATGTTAAACAGAACAGAACAGAGAGAGAGAGAGAGAGAGAGAGAGAGAGAGAGAGAGAGAGAGAGAGAGAGATCCAATCCTGGAGGGGCTCCTACCCCCTGAGAGCCATGGAGGCCAAGGACCAGAGGGGAAACTCTCCCCCATCTAGGGAGAAGGCCAATGAAGAATAAGAAGGAGGGGGACTCTCCTCCCTCTCTCCCGGTGGTGCCAGAGCGCCTACCAGGGGAACCATCATGGTGGCGATCTACTCCAACAACTCTGCCGTCTTCCTCAACACCTCCATCATCTTCACTCACCTAATATCAGCGGTCCACTCTCCCGCAACCCGCCATAACCCCTTATTGAACATGGTGAATTATGCTATATATTATTATCCAATGATGTGTAGCCATCCTATGATGTTTGAGTATATTGTTTTGTCCTATGGGTTGATTGATGATCTTGATTGGTTTGAGTTGCGCGTTTTATTTTGGTGTTGTCCTATGGTGTCTTCCGTGCCGCACACACATGGGTGATTCCCATTATAGGATGTTGCAATACGTTCATGATTCACTTATAGTGGGTTGCGAGAGTGAGAAAAGCTTAAACCCGAGTAAGTGGTTTGTTGCGCATGGGAGTAAAGAGGACTTGACACTTAATGCTATGGTTGGGTTTTACCTTCATGATCTTTAGTAGTTGTGGATGCTTGATAGAGTTCCAATCATAAGTTCATATGATCCAAGTATGTAAAGTATGTTAGCTTAGGCCTCTCCTTCATATAAAATTGCAATAATGATTACCGATCGTGTTGTCAATTGCCTAGGAGAATCTCATAAATCCTACCACCACTTTCCACACTCGCTATGCTAACTTGACTATTCTTTTATTAAAACAACACATAACTTTTATTTTCATGTTCGTTATTATCTTGCAAACTTATCCCACTACACCTACAAAGTAATTATAGTTTTATTACTTGTCCTAGGTAAAGCGAACGTCAGTGTGCGTAGAGTTGTATCGGTGGCCGATAGAACTTGTGAGAATATTAATTCTACCTTTAGCTTCTCGTTGGGTTCGACACTTGAAAAAGTCTACAAATGATTCCCTATACTTGTGGGTTATCAATGTGGAGGTGTGGTTTTTTTTTTTGGTTCTAGGGCATGGTTCTGGTGTCTCTGTTCCTCCTCTCTGAGATTCGATCATACGGAGTTGGAGTAGTAAACCAGAGGGAGGTGGAGCTGCATGATACAACCCTGTATACTACTACATGCCCGAACAACAATGACCGGCAGATTGCATCAATACTGTTGCGCTGGAGCCGGTCGGTGCCTCGGGGTCAATGATGACATTGCCATCACAGACGGGCCAGATGACCCATATATGATAACTATCATTACGAACCGCCTGACCCGTCACTTCTCCATAGAAGAGTGATCCAATAAGAATCTTATCCCTAACCATTAGAGGCTGGTTAGTTATGTTTATTCTTGCTAGAAGCTAAGGCTGCACTGCTAGAGGAGCCCACTAGGTACCACTGCTAGTAGTGCAGCCCCAACTTCACGACCATGCAAATCACAACATCATGCGACAAAAATAACAATACCTATTACAAATGTGTGTTCACTTTAAATGAGATTTGAACATCATGACGACAATTGAACATACAATACAATGATATTACAATTGGATTTTTTGTGTGTAATTATTAGCACAAAAACATCTATAACATATAGCATAGTGATATAGCAATTATACATTATTTTTCTTGTAACTATTAGCATAGTGGCATTATAACATGGGAATTGCAACATGTTTCTGTGTGAAATCACTGTGTCGATGACACTATCACATAGCAATTGCAACATAGTTTTTATTTAACTCCGAGCACAATAACAATTTAATACAATGAACACAACTTATTTTGCAAATAATATAATCACAATTAAAAAAATAGTATAGACATGAACCCAAAGATAACGAGTGTACTAAAGCTCACCATCATGGATGCTGTCGCGTCCTAAGAACATAGCAGTGATGCCGAGGTTAACAACCGCCCAAGGTGGGCCGGGAGACCCAGCAACACCGCGCAAACACCATGCCTTGCACCGGCTGCCACACGCTCGCACCATGGCACATGATGTCACTTGCACGCATGGGCCAACCATGCGCTTGCACGAGCACCTACTGCATGGCGCATCGACGGGGGCGCGCGACCAGAGGTAGCGTACGTCCAGTGATGGGAAGGGCAAGGGACGATGAGGCGGGAGGTAGTAGATGGTTGGGGTAGGGTTAAGTGTTAAGGTGTGCGACGACAAAGGGCTGGGTTAGGTAAAGTGTTAAGTGGCGGTTATATACGCACTTGGAGTCATCACCGACCAACCTCTAGAAATGGTGGTCGGTGATGATATCATAACACAGACTGGCTCGAAGCTTAACCCATCAGTGATCCTATGTCATAGAATTTTGCTCCATTTTAACATTTCTAATATGCCTAAGAAGAACGCCGGCTGACCGGTGTCATGAAAAATGCACACTGAGAGGCGACAGGTCACCGTCGTGGGAATTATCGCAGGTCCAGTGCATGCTCGTTGGGGACCCACACACTATTAGCCGAACAACGGCGCTATTAATTGAGGAGGCATGAATGTGTTAATGCTCTGTTTCACATGTTTCTCACCGTGGAAAAAAGAGATCAAAGTTTGAATAGATAGTAATGACCAGAAACTAAGGGAAGCGGGTGTCAGTGATTAAGTATTAGCACTGATGCGCTAATTTTGACAGTGGTGTGTGATGTACTTTTGCCCTTGCAATGGTTGAGAAGGACACCATCACTAACCGGCCAAATTTTAACCGGTCTGTGTTAACAGTCTTGCACGGCCTATAGAGGCTTATATATCGTGCCAACACTGGCCCATCGATGACTACCATCATCAGTGACGCGTGGACACTTTACGATCAGTGATGAGGGGTTAGTGGTATATCAATCTGTAGTAGTGGTAGGATCGTACCACACAATGTCTTTTCCTTTAGAGAGCTGTGCACAACTAGTTTTCATCCAACTTGATTGTGTCTTTGTAAGGTAGGCTATTATCACGTCAATGATGTGATTTCTACCCATAAATGGGTGTTTTCCATTCAATGTTCTAGATATCCTTTTCCGTTAGGATCCTAGTGAAATCATGCAAGAAGGATGCGCAAATGCGGTAAAATTCTAAAAATCATATAACTACTATGCAAAACATAAGGTAAAAATTGACACAAAAATGGACCCATCAATTGCTCGGAAATAAATACCTACATTCTAAAGCACTCTCTGATGGTTCAGGTTAGACCACGTATTCTCCTTTCTGGAAAGGTATCATGGTCATGGAAGTCAAGAATAGTTTTTTTTTCACAATGGGCTGTTTTTGGTAGGCAATGGCTTTACTACTAGATTCCGAGAAGACGTATTGTTTGGTGATACACAACTAGCCTTGCAATACCTGTGTCTTTAACATACTGCGGAATTGAAAGATGTCTCGGTTGCCATAGTGATGGGCTACGTGTGGTTGAACGTTGCTTTCCGGAGACCCCTTGGTGCAAATGGACATAGTGGGTAAACCTTGTTTAAAGGCTAATGATGATCAACCTTCCGGATGAGGCCAACACACTCAGTTGAAAGTTGATGTCCTCAATGAGTAATACTAGACTCACGAGCAACGAACGACGAACTTTTACGGACACCAGTGTGTGTCCTCCTCTAATTACCCCCGCCCCCTACGGATTTTCATTGGCGGGCTTGCCTCACTTAATCAAATCTCAACCAATCAAATCCTAACCACCCCGTAAATCCCCTATAAAACGTGTGTCTAGTATTACTCCGTCCTTAAGGGTCTTCGCCGTCAAATTCATGTACATGGCCTTCACTTATATAGCAGTCTTTCCACCACAAGCAGTGGCGGATCTAGGATTGAACAATGTGGGGGCAACAATGAACAACACTACAATGGCTAGAAAAAAAATACTACAGTACACCAAAATTATATGATGGACAAACATTGCACTAGTAAAATAAATTTTGTAATTTGTGTATGGGGGCCATGGCCCCATATGACCCCACCCCTAGATCCACCGATGACCACAAATATATTTGGAAAATGAAAATTCCTTCAAAAATAAAAATGTTCAAGTTGTATTTAGATCAACAGATCATCCGAACAAAAGATAGACTAAGAAAATGAAATTAGCAAGGATGCACTAGGTGTTGCTACTGTGGTAACGAAGAGTCGATTCCGTACCGTTTCTTCATTGCCCACATGCCAAAGCAATTGCAGCAATCTCTGTCCACATATTTTTTAGAGTTAATAACACTTTTAGAACATAAACTTGCACGGTGCATACAAATTCATACATAAAGTTGAAAAATGACACAAAGTAGTCCAATAACTTGTGTTTGAAGTACATTTACATACATTTTTTTGTCCCTGGCCGTTATCTCCCTGTTCAGTCTGTGTGGTCTCTAAGTGTGGGGCCCACCTGTCAGTGGGTTAAGAGGAAAAATAAAATAAAGAAGCGTTGCGCGCTGTTCCCGTAGGACTTGAACTCGAAAGTTCGCGGCAAGTGTGTGACCGACTAGCCTGTGAGCTACAAATTATTACCATTGCAGATGGACATAGTACTTTTATATATCTTTCAGAGGGAGAACTGATCTGAATGAAAAACTAAACACTGTACACGTGCGACACTTTACCTTTAAGAAATTGTTTGGCTCACTGGCCCAGTAATGAACCAGGCGTGTTTTTATTAAAAAACAGGGGTAAAAACCAAGCCGTCGAAGGATATTTGCAAAGTTTACTGATTTACATGATGAATCCATTAGTGAACTAGAAATAGTGATCAACAGAATCAAAAATCGGCTCAGACATTTCATCGAACACGTAGAACGTGGGTGAAAATATGGGGGAGTTTGACGTACTGGGGAGCCTTCCAGGGCGGCAAACTTCTCCTGTGGCGACCTAGTCGGCGGCGGTGTGCGTTGGGGCGGCGTTTGGTGGCGAAGCCCTGAGTTGGGATGGCGGCAAAGCACCGATACCGGCGAAAATCCGGTGACGGCAATGCGAAGGAGGGTGAACATAGAAGAGAGGAGTGTTACTCAAGCAAGGAGAGGGAAGGCGGATTTGACCGAATTGGCGCGGACACCAGCAACCAGTCCTACGTGGCGGGCATGCCCAGGCGTGGCCGGGACTCCCCATATCCACCCCATATATGACCGGATATGAGGAGTGTCGATCAGTCCGGGCGTTTAGGCCGGATACGGGTACCCCGATTGGGTGGCGTTTTTTAATCCGAACAGTGACCGGGCATTTAGGGTAGTACTGCCCATCCGAATATTTTGGATAGATATGATGGGTCTGGTTATAGATGCTCTTAGTAAAGAATACATCCTAATTTATAGTGCCTAAAAAATTAGCTGATGAATCAGTAGACGGACAGCACTGCTCTAACAATCTGAATCAGAAGGCACACTGGTTTGGTTTCAAAAATTATATGGAGAAATAACAAGAATTCTTCTGTCAATAATATAATAAGAAGATTATCTTTACCTAATAATAAAGCATGGATTGACTCCGCGGGTTTATCATCACAATACGCTTCTTCCCGTGAATTTACGCTTTCGGTTTTTTTTAACACATCCATATTTTTTCTAAAATTCAAGGTGGTACTAATCGTTCCGTAACGCGCGTTCGTCCTCTCCTCCTGTCTGTTTAGGGCTTTAGGATCACGTAGAGGAAAATGACTCTACATTGAGCACGTATAGCTTTTGTATTGGGCACCTTCTGTAGCTCCCACGCCCTGATTCCCTATATAAATATAGGGTGAGATTGAGGGGACACCTGAGATCGAGGAGAGGCGAGATCGATCACGATAATAACGATCCGCTGGTTGCGACACGCGCGGCCAGGCCGGCGACGCCTCGGCCCTTCTGAGTTGGCCAGGCGAGGAACCGCCGGGTGAAGCCCGCGTAGGTAGGGCTACGTGAGCGCACAATTAAAAGCTCGGGGAGGACGCCTTTGGCAAACCAGATCGATTCCACCGTGACGTATGTTCCGGCGACGGTGAGTATTGCCAAAACCAATTTAAGCCGAGGCAACCTGTCCAGCTCTAATTGTGTCTTGCGGGTCATCTCAAGCAGATCGGATCGATGTGGTCTTTGTGAAACTATAGTCCATCTTTTCCTTCGTCCATCGACCTGCAACCTGGTAATTCGAGTCCGACTGGTACACGCGGGACACCCGCCGGGCCGCTCGCCGGCGTCAACAAACTGCCATGGTCTTCATGCTGATCAGCGCGCGGCAAGGGCACAGTCGTCGGCAGCGCGGAAACCAACAACGCCTACACAACTCTGGCAACATCCAGCATCACTGTCATCCCGAGGGCAAGGCGGTCGTAGTAGTCCCGTCAGAGCGGACGGTGGCGTCCGGGAAAGCATGGAGACAACACCTACGCGATCTGATGCCCACCTGCCTGGGTCGAGCTCGTGGTACAAGGCAGCCGCGGGACGTGGTAACGAGGACTCCCTGGTGTACTTTAGCCTCACCGACAGCCCCGTGAGCGAGGCAGCCATTGTTAGCCTGACTCTGCTATTCGGTGCAAGCTCTACGTGGGCAACGTTCCCAGGTGGATGTCGCCGGCGGAAGGCTAGATCAACTTAAACATCAACTGCTCCTTCTTCAACAGGGAACACATAAGCGGTGCTCGTATGATTGCCCGGCGAACTGACGGATCGGTTGTGTTCGCTGCCTGCAACTCCATCCAGAACTGCTCCAAGGCCGAGGAAGTTGAGGCTGGTACGGTTGCCAATGCTCTCCGTTCGAAAAATCTAAACAAAACGAAGTGGTGTGGAATTGACGAAGAAACAAAGACAGGTTTGCTTTATCTAGAAGAGTGCTAAATAGTACAGACTAAGAGAAAATGCAACAAGGCTGCCGATTTGCACGGGGAGTCTGGAACACATTTCCTGAGTTGATTAGAGAGCCTGTAATAGTTGATTGTAAAACTCATGTTACCCATTGATAAATAAAGCTCTTTTTGCCTTGAGAAAAAGGATCTCGTGCGCACCACGCGGTTACGGCCCTCTGGGCCGGGGCCCGAGGGTCAATGTTAGCGCCAATCGAGCTACTGCCTGTGAAAAAGAGGGGTATGGTAGGGTTTTTTTTATGGATGCAGGAATTTTTTTCATGAATTTTAGATTGGGAGAATTTTATTAATGGAGGTAGGATCTTTTTCTCATGAATTTTAGATCAATGGCTACTTTTGGGGCAAACAGGTAACGATGAGCCTACTTCCTTTTCTATATATGTATTTTGCTTCAAATCAACAAATCATGTATCCAAGTTATTTGGAGGTTCAAAATTCAATATAAAATAGAGGAAATTCTCATAAGGGTTTCCTGGTTCAATGCAACACCATAATAATACATTCTGAAGTATTTTTAGCAATTTTTAGTATAACTTTTCTTCCAAAATTCAAAATCAAGTTTTGTATTTAAAAGGAGTTTAATTCAAAAATATGTGATTTTTGCATTCTGAAGATTATGGAAAATGTATAAAACCTTATATTAGAAGATTTGAAATGCACACAATTCAAATTAATTGCATTATATACCTATTATTATGAAAGGTTGTGTCATGCATAGGTGTCATCGGTATTATGAGTGGATGATCGAATGGGCACCACAGATCTGCATCCTGTCTAATCCCCACAACTTTATCCTTCTTCATATGCTTCCTCTACTCTCACCCGATAGAGACAAAGGTCTTAGCGGAGTGGGGTGGATGGCGATTACATCGAATGGCTCTGCTCGGCCTGGCGCATGTGTACCGTGTGGCCTGCCCGAAGCGACAGGCGGAGCAGGCGGTTGCGGCATGCTTAACCGCAGGTTTTTTCTTTCCCGTTGCACCGCACGGGCATATAGACCAGACCGTATACGACTAAAACGTCGTGTCGAATAGAACACTAAAATTGCTTGCAGATAGGCAGCTGGGTGCATGCAGAACTGTCGAGGCCGAAGTCAGCGCTATTCTGGTTGTACTGAAGGAATTGTTTAACGTATTCCGAGGCTCCCTGGTGGCGGAGATCGACTGTGCAGTGGGGAAAGGAGCTACAGGCTGATTCTGTAAGAAGATCATTGTCCAACCCAATTATTGTTGATACTAAATCTGCGCTGAGAATTTTTAGGCATATCACATTAGGACAGTTAGAAGGACAAACAATGGGCTGGCTCATGAACTAGCCAATGTTGCCAAAGCTCATGGAGACCTTGTGGTTGCGGATGGTGTCCGGGACCAACTACATGATCCGCTCTGGAAGGAACACGATGCAGCCTTGATTTTGGTCTAAGTCTTGATGTTATCCTCAAAAAAGATATTGCTTGCAGATAGGTTATACACGAACATGCATGTTGTAGGTTTGTTAATTTTAATTTTGGAATACTGAGATCTGTTCAGATGCTTTCCTTACTATTATGCTAAAAAATCCAACAGATAGTCACTGAAGTTTGTTGGTTACTCAACTTGGTGCTGCTTGATCGGTACTAAGTCAAGATGAGGGTGACCATGATAGCTGGTGTTGACTGTTGAGTATAGGTATCTGAACTGAATTTTCCATTGTGCCCAAACCAACACATTGGATTCTTTCTATATGCTGCTACCATTTTTCAAAGTAAGAACATGATGATGCAAATGAATCTCATTATGTAGACATAGGTAATCTTAGTTTTTTACTATGTAAACTATGATAGGAGTAGGACCAGATAAATATGTATCCATTTTTTTTTCTATTGGTCTATGACAAAGGGGATGTGCTGGACTGAGTGGCCGTTCTATTGAAACAAAGGGACGGAACTTGAAATATTTGAATCAATAAAGGTTATCTTTAATATGGATTTTATTATTAGATACTTGCAGTTGCAGATGTGTGTCACTTCCTTAGATCATGTTTGACTCT
Organism: Triticum aestivum; assembly: GCF_018294505.1. NCBI lineage: Eukaryota > Viridiplantae > Streptophyta > Magnoliopsida > Poales > Poaceae > Triticum > Triticum aestivum. The sequence goes on along the minus strand of NC_057797.1, from coordinate 392,628,939 downwards.
TAAAATTTTAGATGTTTCATATATAACCAACAATTATATTTATGCAACTGGAAGTCCCTGTACATTCTTTTTTATCTGCTCTAAAACATATTTCGGTTTATAAGCATCATACATGTCAGTCTATAAGTAAGATTATGAGTTGATCCAGTGCCAAAAACAAATCAGTTCAACATGTTTGTTCTAGCAGTTTTTGGCAACAATTCACGTGTGTATGAAGTTTTAGTTGAGAAATGGTTGGGACATCCATTGTTGTTTGTATAGTCTTACATTGTGAAATAATTAGTGATAGCAAACATGTTAACCAGGGAGCAAGTTTTGTTTATACATAATTTCAAAGGTACTATTAATTTTTGGCTAATTTCTTGAACTAAATAATGGCTAAAGTTTTTTTAACCAATTATTTGTGAGCTACAGAGGGGAAAAAATATGATTCACGGTATATTGTAATTAAGAAAGAAGAGTGATTTAACGGTAAAAAAGTTACATGATAAGTATTCCACCACTACAATATCTAAGCCTGATTCTTGCACCTTACATTCCCCCGTTGCAACGCACGGACATTTTTGCTAGTGACTAATTAAATAGCTAGCCTCTCTACGTCAATGTAGTGCGGTCTTTAGTTAGAGTTCCATCGGCTTCACCCGATATTTTATTTTTCAGTTTATTTTCTATCATCACTTATTGGCGGGGTCCGCACTTAAGAGAGCGCGGGCCTATGGCTTGCAAGTAAACAGGGTTAATAGAGAGATAACGACCTGGAACGAAAATGCATGTAAATGTACCTCAAACGCAAGTTGTTGTACTACTTTATGACATTTTTCAATTTTATGTATGAATTTGTACCCGCCGTGCAAGTTCATGTAATACAAAAAGTGTAATTAACTCTATCTTTTAATCTACCTCCACCACAAATAGTATAAATATGTTGAGAAACTAGTTAGTGAGGGTGCATGCATAAATCATTTGTTGGGAGCTACTCCATCCGTTTCAAAATATATGACTCAACTTTATAATAATTTTAATACAAAGTTAATATAAAATTGGGTCATCTGTTTTGAAACGAATGAAGTAGTAGATCTCATTCTCATGAGCCATGAGTACTCTGAATGATACACGAAATGCCTACATAGACCACGGAACAACTACAAGAATTAATAATAACTAGTAAATGTGCCCGTGCGTTGCAACGGGTAAAACAAAATGACTTTACAATGCGAGAAAATCACTTGATTTTATAATTTCACATATATCTTTGTTTAATTACCCATCTTCCGTCTAACCCCAATGCCGGGGTAGGTGGCCAGAGAGGCTTGCTGCACGCACACACCTGACACAACCAAACCAATTCCTAGCAACGATCCACCACAGCCTCTCACCCGGCAACGCTAATGCCGCCTTGTGGTGGCCGCCTTGTGGTGCACCAGTGGATTGGTGTTTGCGCTTGTTACTTTAATTTCTAAAACCAAGTATGTGATGTTATCGACTTGTTGACGACCGAGTTGTAGGTGCTTGACATGAACTCGCCATGCCTTATAAGCTTGACATGTTGTTATAATTAGTCTAGTGTATAACTTGACATGAATATAAAAAATATACAAACTGAGGGAAATACTTGTCCTGCTAGGTCACTATTTTGAAAAATGTTGGTCTTTACAACTCGTCATGCTTCAAACAATGATGTGCACAGCAAGACCACGATCCAACTCATAACCAACAAACACACTCACTCATACTGAATCCAACATAACCAGGAGAAACAGAGAGAAAAAGGATTCAGTGTTCAGATGCAAACATATTGACAAGCATTGTAGATTCTTCGCCGAGTCCCCTGTTTATGCCTTCTTCTCCTACCCAAAAAAGATGACGGTGCTTAGTTCTATAGGGTCAGCAGTATGGAGCCCGGCGTCTTCCGGGCTTTGAAGTCAGCGTGGGCGCGGGACGCCTCCGGCAGCGGGTGGGTGTGCTTCACGCGGATGTGCAGCAGGTCAGTATGTCACACAGCAGGAGCAAGACAAAATGTACCTTAAATATGTGGTGAACCAGCATATGGACAGTCATCCCCTTCAGCACGATAGCAGCCGCTGTGTGATCAATCAAAGGTGTGATGGGAACCAACATTGGCTGAAATAACCTGCTCTTTGGCATAAGAGCCCGTCGGCTTGCCTGCGTAGGCGACAACATCCCCAATGTTCCTGCCAGTCAGCCCGGGCCCTACGGCGGTCACCACACCAACAACTTCCATACCTGTTGGTTGAACAGATCATTAAGGTAGACAATAATCTAACAGAAACATTAATAATAGTGCCAATTGATAGAAGCAAACAACCTGATGCCATATAGTGTCATAGGATAACACAACAGAACACCAATTCTTCTTTAAGCAATAAAATAAATTGGAACATTTGGTCTTATGTTCAGTGAGCAATGATCTTGAGAATCATGCTTCTGGGCATCTAAAAGAGCGGACAACCAAACTTATGGTGTATGTATCAACTGAAATGTTTGTGCGTGGTTTGAGACATCTTTGAACCGGTAACTGAGATAATGTTGGTTTGGTTGGCAACTGGCCCGGGATAGATACATTTTCTTCGGTTTCATCAGCAACAGCAAGCTATCATCAATCGATCTAGTGAAATAATTGCAAGGTTTTTCATCCATACTGTACAAACAGGGGATCTAGTGAAATCAATTGGAAAAGGGCTGCGCTAATGGCAAGGAGCAAGAAAAGGGCAGCTAGCTCGAAATCCGATAAATCGAATGCCTCCTGGCTTCAGTTATGAGAGAGAACTCCAAGGCAGGATAAAGACCGAGTTGGATTCAGCCGCGTGGGGAATGAAACAACATTCAACCTAAATAAACAAAATTAGGAAATAGTTAGTCACTAACAATATTCAGAAAATTGACGGTAAAACAATCATGTTGATATGAAAAACACAAAATTGGACTGTAAGACCATAATACGCGTAGACTGGTCGGCGCCCGTCATTACCGCTTCTTTCTTGGCGTCGCTGGACAGAAGCCCGTGTCGCTCGACCCACTGCTGTCGTTAGACATCGGCATTGTATCTCACCATATCCCGCCTGGCATCTATATCCTCCCCACTCACGAATCAGTGGCAAAATCTGTGAGAGATGTTCTGCTAGACTGTTAAGGGCTGAATTGGCTTATTTTAGTGAATTTGAACATTCTATGGGATGACACTCATGAATAATCACTGCCCATTAGGCCGTTACTGTCTGGTTGTTTGCTCGTTGCTCATATTCAGTAATTGCAATTTACAAAATAGTCTATGTAAACTTGTCCTGCAATTTAACTGTTCAAGGAGGTGTTTGAGGATTTCTGATGCCAATATCTTTAGATGGTAACCGGCTATGCACTCCTCATTTTCACTTGGAGTCGACTTCTACTAAGTATATGAAAGTGCATTTGTTTCTTATGGCTTGTGTTCTTTCTTCTTTAGAGGGTCATGGACATGGCTTTCTTCGCTGAGGACGTCCATCGTTTAGCAAGGTATTGTTGTACAGAACAATAACATAATCTGAATTTGTTAACCCAGTTGGCAGCACAACAAAAAAGCTATCTTCACTCTCCTTTGGATATATATCACATATTTAACAGTCTGGGGTCACGCTTCTTTATTATTTATACTATATAAAAATATCTAATCCTTTTCTTTATTCTTTATTATTGTGTGGGTCATATATGCTAAGTTGTTCTCTTCTGTTGCAGCGCAAGTGTGGATGGACATACATACAGTAATCTCATGTCTGGCTAACATATTTACTTTTGGCAAGAAAAGTGAATTTTGGAGTTTCAGCTAAAAACTTCCATCGAAACTGTGGAGTGAATGACTCTAAGGAGTCGATGAATAATGTCCGTAAGCTAGGCAACAAATAGAAATGGTAAAACTAATATAGAATAGTATCAGCATGGTTGGCCATCAATAGGATAGTAGTTTGCTCATATAGGAGAAGAAAAGGTAACTAAACATCGCCAATTGGTATCAAAGAAAAACAAACAGGCCGATTAGATGAAACAGGGGACCAGCTTTAGAGCATTTGGTTCCAAAGCAGGCCACATTTGTGAAACAACCATAGTAGTGACAATTCAAATTAGAAGACTATAACAGAATGATGAGAGAAAGCACTTGTAAGGAATCTGCCGACCCTAGAGAGGAGCAATTCCCTTGTAAAGCCTGGCATTATTAACCAATAAGTTAGAGCGCATAGGATGAGGGTAAGTAAAGCAAATCATGAAGTTGTTAAGATGGCTGGAGATTTACTTACCCAGCAGCACCCTCAGATTTGATGAACTTGGGAAGCCCATCACTCAACCCACAAGCAAATCCAGGTTGTGTCTGCACACGGACCATGACAGTTTCAAAGGGGCATAGAGCGATATCAAAAATTACGTCAGCAGAAGCTGACCCTACAAGGTAAATTATAGGGTCATGTACTTCACGGCATTCTCAGGCCCAACCATATCTGAGTAGGTCTTCTTAAAGAACTTGTAGAACCCAAACTTGCAAGCCCCCTGAGCACTGGAACCAAGCATGGTAGGCACCCATCCCCTGAAAAATCCCCTAGCTCCTTGCTCCTTTAGCAGAACGCTAAATCCAGATGAGATGCTCTTGTATTTCGCCGGGTCAATCTGAAACAATTGATAAAAATGTGTTAGGTCCAAAATACTTACGTCAAACCTATCAACACTTTACCAGGTGCAGCTTAGAAGGTCCAAGATGGAGAGCAAACACATAGCAGTACATCTCAAATTCCATTATTCTCAACCAAGAAGAAACCCTTTTCTTAGAAATCAGACTACATCCCATAATAAATCACACCCATCTCAATTATCCATTTATACACATCACATGCATCAGCTAATCAACCCATATGAACTGCTTGCTTGTTTTATTTTATACAGTAGCTAATCCACCAAAAGAAGCTAAGGAACTCGGAACAAAAGCACACAAGGAATCATTGCAGGCAGTTCTATGCCCTGGAAGCAACACAAGAACCAGGCACATAGCATGAAGAACCATTACCTGCAGGTGTATTTCTCAAACACGCACATTGGAAGAACCATCAGATGCAGGTAAATACAGCAAGCACGTACACATGAAGAGCAATCATGCCACGGGTACATCATTCTCGGGGAGAACAGAAGGCCCACCCTTGGAGAGCTTCGTCGTCCTTTAGGAAGCAGCCGCCCCCATTTAACCTCGTCGTGGATCAGGTCATGGCCATGGCAGCTCGACGTGGATCTCGCCGTTGCCTTGGCCTCCCGTCTCACCTTCCTCCTCTCTCCACGCCAGAACTGGCGCGTCTGCCCCAGATTGAGCAAGCCCATGCAGGGGTGTTAGCTCGTGGCATTGCTGCCCCAAATCGGCTGGTGCTCCAGTTCGGCGACGGGAGGAGCCGTGAGGGGGAGAGAAAGGAATGCCCAGTGCGAGGGTGCCGAAAGGTGCGAGGGTGCCTAGCGAAGGGAGGCCGGCGTGGTGGGAGAAGACGGCGAGCGGGAGATGCACCGGCGAAGCCCTGCTCGAAACCCTAGCCATGGGGGCGGGGCTGCGAGCGGGCGATAGATGCCGGGAGCGGAGAATCTGGCCGCGGGGGAGGGAGGCGCGGACTGTGGGGAGCTCGGGTACATGTTGCGCGGTGCCGGAGCTCGCCGGAAGCGGTCGGCGTGGGTGGTGGCGGCGGCGGCGGCGAGGACTTCTGGGCGAGAGGGAGAGGAGGTGAGCGCGAGCCCGAGCCCGTGTGTGTTTGGGTATTTTTTTTCGTTACAAAAAGTGAAACGTTACCCACTTAGAAATAGGACTGCGGGTCAAATTCCCAGAAACGGAAGGAGTTTTTTAAAAAAACGCCGACGACGTATGGCCAGAAGCGGTCGCTGGTTTATTAGTAGGTAAAGATAAAGATAAAGATACAGATAAAGATAAAGAGGTAAAGATAGGTAAAGATAAAGATAAAGATAAAGATAAGCAAAGTAACATAGGGTGCGTTACGATGCCCTCGACGTACGTCGATTATAATCGAACATTAATTGGGCACTACGAGGCATTTTGAGGCTAATCTATCAAGAAGCTAATTAAATGCGTTGAAGAACAACGGCAAGTATATGCCGCCGTAGTAGCCGGCGCCAATAGACCCCCCTCCTCCAGCGATGCTTCCCGTGTCGGAGCCGCACTCGAACGGTACCCCGGCCAGGCATGGCGGCAGAGGCGGCAGCGGTGGCGGTGCTTGAGGCACCGGCGCCACGTTAGCCTTCGTCGTCATCGTAGTCTTGTGCCCGCGTTCGCCGTCCGAGTTGGCGTCCGCGCAGCCGCCGTTCTTGGAGGACGAGGCCTCCACGGTGCAGCTTCCAGTGGCAAGCTTGCGTTTCTTCTTCTTCTTGTGGTAGGAGATGCCGCGCGCCCTAGACTGCGCATCGCGGACGTCACGCAGGTATAGCCTGACGGCGCGTGCGGCGAAGGGGTTGCAACTGGCGTCTTGCTGCTGCGGCGGCGGCGCGCTGACGCTGCGGCTGTAGCGCTCGTCAAAGGCGGCGCGTAGGCGGCCGACGAGCGCGTCGAGGCTGCCCCACGCCTGGCGGAGCGGGCATTGGCACGGCGCCGTCGCCGTTATCGCGTGTACGCCGTAGGCCGGGCAGGGCGGCGCGTGGACGCGGGTCTTCCCGAAGCGGTCGAGATAGCGGAGGAACTCGAGTACGTGGGCACCGCTGCACCGGCGCAGCACGAGCGGTGGGCGGTGCGCCGCCAGGTACCGCACGAACGTCTGCCAGTCACGCCGTTTCTGCGATTCGTACCTGCTCGGCCTCCTCGCCACCGCCGGCTGCGCGGCGCCAGGACCCCCGCCGGTAGCTGGCATAGCCACACCAGAGGTCCAGAGCAAGCAGACGAATATAGTAGAGTACCAGTACTCAACTACGCCGACTGATGAGACTTGAGATGAGAAAGGCTGATGGAACGAATAGCGTGTATATATAGAGTGGACACCTACCGGAGTTATTGATGGTGGCTGAGACGAATAGAGGATGATAAGCATAGCATACTCGACGGCCGGCCGGGGACGGCGACACAGTGCAGGTGCTAGTAGGGGCTCGGACGTGTGCTGTGCTGCCTCTGGTGTATGATGAGGTCATCTTGTGCAGCCCCGGGCGAGGGAGGGGGGCCGGCCGCACGCGTATGTAGGGACCGTCTGCAGATCAGATCAGATCAGTGCAGAGTGCAGAAGGGAGGAGACTCGCTCGATCGATAGAAGGAGGTCGTGTCAGGCTAGTGATTGATTCACAACACGACGCATGCATATTAGCTGTGTGGTCTCCATTCTACTTGTGGCCTGGTCTAGCTACGACTACGAGGGTGAGGGTGGCAGTCGTCGTCGTCTGACTCGACATGCATCATGCATGCCATAGCACATAAAAGTGTCCTTGCATGGCTGCCGATGGAGCTCTGAGTCGACGGTATGCATGGCCCGGGCATGGCATGCACTCGATTGGTATCTTGCCTCGTTGCAGATACGTAGCATGCATGTGGTACGAGGCCCTGCCTAGCTTTGCATGCATGCACGTATGTGCATGTCTAATTACCGGTCCTTTCATCCGCGTCACTCTCATACTATCAGCGATATCATTAGTTCATTACTCTGATCCCAAGATAGTTGACGCGACGATATACAGCATTTTAGGCTGATCGGGATGATTAATGTACTACAATGGATTGTCTCCAAGGTACTATGTGTGACCAGGCCCGATCTACCCCGATGATGAAACGTATCTCCCATCCTTACCAGTTCGCCTTTCTCAAGGGCCATCCCATCCATAATGAAATTCTAACAATTCATGGCATCGATCATGAGGTTAAAGTCCACGATGGAAACTGGAAAGGCACATTCTTTAAGTTGGATTTCCAAAAGGCACAAGATTGCCTCAACTGGTCCTTCATTCGCTTAGTTCTTGAGCGAAGGGGGTTCGATGACCGTTAGTGTTCTTGGATCATACAGTTGATCACAAGCGTTAGCACCACAATTAATATTAGTGAGGAGGTAGGCTTTTAGGTTTTCTCATGGGATGAAGCAGGGGGTCCTGTCCCCCCTGCCCCCACCCACACACTCTTTAACTAATTGTTGATGTCCTTGCAGTCATCCTGGATAAGGTTAGGATCCACCCACATCTCCATTGTGATTGGGCATGTTATCCCTGACACTGGTGTTACACACCTTCAATATGCGGACGACACCATTATCATGGTTGAGGGGTCTTGATATCATCAACCTCAAGTTCCTTCTTCTATGCTTTTGAGGCTATGTCTGACCTTAAGATCAATTTCAATAAGAGTGAGGTCATGGTATTAGGGTATCCTGCCGTGGACTAACAACGGATTGTAGACAACCTTACTACAAGTTGTTCTCTTTCACCATTGGATACAAGGGGATGCCGCTATTAGATTCTAGGCTCCACATCTATAAGTTGACCCACTTATGGGTCGAGTTGCCTCTAGGCCTGAGCCATAGTGCGGACGATTTACATTCCAAGGAAGTAAATCCATACATATTGACTCGTGCCTTTCTAGTCTCCCCATGTATATGATGGGGTTGATCAGAGCCGGGGTGAGCTGTTGGTCAATGAGTCCCCAAGGCCAAGGAGAGGCACTGCGCTGACCCTTCTGGCTATCGCTACCTCATCCCGGGAAGACCACCAACCGACGGCGTGCCAGAGAAGCTTCCACCGGCCGCCGACCAAGCTAAGGTCATGGGGAGCGAGGGGAGAGACCGGGGTTGAGCAGAGGGAGATGAAGAGGGTGAACCGCCTCGCCGCCGTCACCCATGGAGGGACTTTGCCAGGCAGCGAGGGGGCACGGGGAGGAGGGGGACTGGCAACGGCGGGAAGAGGGTCCGCCCGTGTCGCCCCTTGGGGACGACATGGGGGCAGGGGACCTACCTACCTTACATGTGTATTAAATAGGAAGATATAGGTGAAAAATACAACAATGAAATGAAAATAATTCATAGTAAATGGTGTGCTTGTGTTGTCACATTATCCCATTTGTAAATGGAAATAATGCATACTAAATCGTGTGCCATGGAGAGATGGATCATGTTGGATGGGAATTCATGGTTGGGAGCTACCAGGTTCTCCATGGAAATTCTTCCATTTGCAGTCATTACTCCTATGAAGGATGATGCAACACTGATATGGGGGCTTCGGGGCTTTGGCGTGCAAGAGTGCCCTCCATGTCGTCCTTTTTGTGTTGGCCTCACTTTGTTCGTTTCCCGTCGCTAGGGGCGGAGCCAGGACTTGATCATAGGGTGGTGGAGAGAAGACAATGAACATATAAATGTTAATTCTTTCTAATAATGACCATACAAAGAGGGACACAAGATCATATGTATTTATATGACGTGCTTCCGGATTTTAGGTTGTTGTGCAAATTTTACTCATGCCAGAATATTTGATCAGTAGTTTGTGTATCAACTAATTTCATATTTAAGCTATCATGTATACAAACTTGCATGTAGATTTCTAATTGTCCCAAAAAGTGGAAACCAACACCTAACGGTCTATGCAAATCGAATAATATATTAATAATAACTTGCGAGAGAGCCTAGACATCAGCCGATGGGATACCTTAGATCTTCCTCGTCCCCCGGGCTGCATGGATGGGACAGTTCACATGTAATGGATGTAGGGGAACGTATACCCCTGTCCACGTTCTCTATCCAGCTTTCGGACCAGAACTCGCCAGTGGATAACCTTGCCATGGCCAACTGTGTGGTGCGAATTCGTTCGCAGGTGCGCAAGAGCTGTCACCTTTGCTATCCCGCCTGGTTACCAGGACGTACAAGAAACGAAACCAAACTCCCGAGGGATTTTTATCATTGCATAGTGTGAGGGTTGCAAGAAGGAATGGGGCCGTTGTTAGGATCCCTATGCAGCAGCGTACCTTAATCAACAGGTTTCGTGCGAGGGGGAGAAAATTGGGGATGAGGCCCTCCACGCTTATGTTGAGCTCTTCTCACGCACACTTTCACCTTGCCAAATTGCGGAAGTATCGCCGCTTGATGGGTGGGAAGCTGAGGCACTTCCACTCATGGATCAAGGGCTAGGAGAGTTGGATGCTTGATTAGATTGGGTTGGTAGACCGGTGGGCTTTCCCATGGCATAAGTCTTGAGAAAGTATTAGTGTGGAATGTGCAAGGTCTCAATACCCCGACACGTCGCAGTATAGTATGTGAAATGATGGATTCGGTGGGGCCAAACATTCTATGCCTCCAAGAATCTAAAGTAGAGGTGGCCACTCGCGACGTGGTTAGGCAATTTTTGAGTAATAAATTGGATGAGTTTCATTAGTTGCCGACTTCGGGCACTCGTGGAGGCATTTATACTCATGTGGGACTACACTCTTGCTGCACTCACGAAACCGCACGTGATGGCACACACAATAACGACAATGGTCAGGCCTGTTGTGGGGCTGAGTTGGTGGATGAATCATGTCTTCGGACCTTAGTTGGACAGGGACATAGTTGAATTCCTGAGCGAGTTGCAGGAGGTACGGGACCTACATGTGGCCCCTTGGATAGTTGTCGGAGACTTTAATCCTATCGTCAATGCCGACGATAAAAGCAATCTAAATATCAATAGACGAATGAGCATGGTTTGAGAGGTTGGTGAACTCTCTTGAGCTCAGAGAGATATACTTGAGCGGGCGTAGATATACGTGGACAAATGATCGACAACATGCCACCTTGGTCAAGCTAGATCGTGTCTTTGCCTCCATCTCATGAGAGGACTTGTTCCCCTCATGCTTCCCGTCAGCAGCAAGCACGATGACTTTCGATCACTGTCCACTTGGATGTCAATATACAATTTGGGAGGCGGTTCAGGTTCGATCACTTTTGGACCAAAGATGATGGGTTCTGGGAGGTGGTGGCCAGGGGCATGGGCGGCCACCCCCTCGACTGGCAACCCATTTGCAGCACCGAAGGACAAATTGAAGACCACGGCCAAAGCTCTGGTCACGTGGAGTTCTAGCTGGATTGGCAACATCAAATTCCACTTAATTGTTGTGATTGAGGTCATATATCGAATGGACATTGCAACTGAGTCTCGAGACCTCTCCACCGCAGAAGTCGCTTTGCGAAAAACGTTGAAACACAAGATTTTGGGACTGAGCTCCCTAGAGCAAACAATTGTCAGAAGAAGGTTAGGTTTGACGTGGCTCGCGGAGGGGGATGGCAACACGCGATTCTTCCATCAACATGCCACCCACAGAAGGAGGAGAAACATAATAAGTCAGCTGAAAGTTGCAGGCAACATTATCTCGGGGTAGGAGAGCACATAGGAGCATATAGACAATGACCGCACAACCACCATATACTTTTTGTCAAGAAAAAAATGTATTCCTTCACCGAGGCACAACCACCGAGGCATAAACCTAGCTATTGTACATCGGGAGCTCGGGAGTAGTGGTATAGAAAAAAACCCACATGCAATGATCTGGGGAGCTGGACCAGTACAATGAAGCATGAAATCCAAAAGAAGTAATACCTCAGGTGGGTGAGATGTGGCTTAGGCGTGCGGGTGGGATTTGCCCACACGACGGCAGCGAGCAAGGGCACGGAGGACCTTCGTCCGTGCCGGCGCCGGCTCAGAGAGGACGATGCGCATCGGCTTCCTCCATCGCCGATGGTGACAACATCAACGCTGCACCTCCTCACCTCCCGCAGTTGACGGGATCCGGTCGGATCTGTGACCACTGGTGAGGAGAGAGGTAGAGTGGACACTGTCTCTTGTTTAGATATGGAGAGGGTGAGAGAGCGAGACGCGAGAAACCCTATCAAACAAGAGGCTACATATACAATGGAGTAAAAATATCTCTCCATAGCAGTGGTTTTAAATAGAATACGCGCGTTCCTAGAACAAAGAAACCAAAACTGGCCGACAAATCTTTTTTTAACGTACCAAGAAGGAAAACTTGATCAATAACACGCCCCGCTTCTAGGTCGCACTTTGTGTCACTCATGTGTGGTCCCCGACCCTCCATTATTGAGTGAACAAATTAAAGTGTCAAATTATTACGTAAGCTGCCTCTTCGTGTACACATGCGCTTCATCGTGTACTCGCGGGTATGACGGAGGCAGAGTGAGTGCGTGTACATTTCTTGTTGTACGTAGTACTCCATTTATCTCACTTCATATTGTTTCCCACTCCTATGATACTCCTATCCTAGGAACAAAATGAGGCTTGTGTGTAGTGAGAACGAGACATCGATGGTGTGTACGAGTATTTGCGAGAGCCGTCACATTGTGTGTGTGCGCGCACACACACACATAGACATACATATCCATGTTTACGTAAAATTCTTACTTTCATCTCTATCTCCAATCATATTAGTCCAACTGGTACATTATTTACATTATTAATTATGTAGCAATATTTACGTACGTCCAGCACCTCCCGTTTGCGGCCGTACAGACCGCTGCCACGCCCGCTCGTGACCGCCCTGGCCAACCCGAACCCTCTTCATCACCCGCGCGCACTTCCCGCCCGAAACGATCGGTGCCGCATTCATGCCCAGTCAGAGCGGACACGACCTCTCATTGATGCCGGCATTGAAGCAGCGTGCCGACGGAGAGAGCGCCGCCCCCGCCGCTTCTCGGTGCACGCGACTGCTCCGCGTTCAAACGTCACCATGGCCAGCCACAACATGCATGTAAAAAAGTTCTTGAGACTCCGTGCTACAGCTAGCTGTCCTCCCCTCCTCGTCTATCTCTTCCATTAGTGCTAGTACTTCATGGCGTGATCCATCGACAAGCAGGCATGAAAGTTTGCGTATACTCGGTTTGCGATGAGTGGCATGCCGAGCGACCGTGTGAGGTGGAGGCTTGTATAGGGTGAGACACGAACGTGAAAACGTGATTTAAATGTTGGTTTTGCTCCATGGAGCGATCCAACGAAATGAAATATTGGTTCCCAAAAGAATATTGTACTGCATGAGGGAGAAGCGGATTCAACGAAGAGTGATGGTTGCTTCTTCCGGCCAACTGACTACCGGGTCTATGTGATTTGACGACTCATTGGTCACTATTACTGCGGCCGTAGAGCGTCTACACTCTTATTTATTTATTCTGTGATAAAACTAACTTTCTCTACTCTTATACCAGAGGATAACGAAACACGACAGCCAAGTGACTACATGGCCCACCTCCCACTATCACCATATTGCTTGGACATCGTGCGACACCGCCGGTCCTTTTTTCTTTGCGTTTAACAAACACACTGTAGTAGTAGTAGTACGTAGCAGTTTGCATGCCAAGAAAAATTACTATACACCGAAGACTATTTTGCCCCCGGATTTGCTATGGAGGAAATGCTGGGTAGTTATGTGCATGCAAAGTACTCAATTCTCGCGAACAATTACTGCTCTCTCCATCTCTTTGGATGCAAGCTCACTAGATCTATCTGCATGCAGCTCTCTCTCTCTCTGGTTTTGCATGCATGCGATGCGACTCTCTCTCTCTGTGTAAGCATGCCTTAAGCATGGTTAATAATATAGCCGGTTGATGGCTAACATGTTTCCATGTCATCTATAGCTAATGTAATGGTCAACATGTATAGTAATGGGCTACAAGAAAGTACTAGTATAATTTTTTACCACATGACCCACCATACACTCTCACATACTACCTCCGTCCTAGTTTATTAGTCCTCTATGTAATTTATGCTAAATTTTGACCAAATATTTAACTGACAAATTGTTAGTGCATGTTAACAAAATTATAACGTTGGATTCGTATTATGGAGGTAGTAGCTTCTTGCAACCCTTGCTACAGCCGGCTGTAAATCTATAACCCGCTTCTCTTCTCTCTCCTCTTCTCTCTCATCCAACTCAGCAAAGATACAATATTTAAAGGCTTGCAGCCTGCCTACGCCACCTTCTTATACTTGATCTTAGAGCATGGTTAATAGTATAGCCAACAACCGGCTATATGAATTTGCCATGTCACTTATAGCCAGCCTTATAGCCCACTCATACAATAGTTAGCCATACTAGTATACTACATCATTAATATATGTCCCACATGTTTCTCTCACAAAGGGTATTCGAGCTCGTGCTATAGTCGACTGTAAATTTGTAGCCCGCTTCTCTTCTCTCTCCTCTTCTCTCATCCAAGCTAGCAAAAATATATTATTTGAAGTCTTACAGCTTGCCTATGTCACCCTATTGTACTTGCTCTTAGGAAGGGAAGAGGAATATGGGAGAGAGAGAGATATGGGAATTACAATGGCTGTGTGTGCGGTAGTACTATTGGAAATTGCAGCACAAAGATGCTAAGGCACAGACCATTGTGGGAGAAATGAGATTTTCTTATACGCATAAAAAAGGACCGGAGGGAGTACGAAGCTTTCAGATTTTGTTTCATGTATGTATCCTGACTCCAAGGTTGCCCCGTTACAACATTCCATCAAATATAAAGGAAAACTAACACGCATGCTAATGCTTCTCAATGATTCACAGATCATAGCCAATATTTACTTCACAACTAAAGAAAAAAGTTGTGAGAGTGTGTACAAATAAAGAAAAAAATGATTGATGCAGTCCCTAGGCCTTAAACCCTAAACCCTAAACAGGATTTAATTTCCTGGGTAGGTAGAACCTGTCGAAGGAAAGAAGTCTGGAACTCTCGAATCATACGATGCTTTTGTGCAGTTCCACTAAAATCGAGCCGAGCATCCCTATTGGCAAAGATATTGAAGAAGTGTGGTTAGAACAATAGTAGTGGCACTAGTTCATGGGACATAAACTCATCACAAATAGAAGCCAGTAGGAGTAGGGAAAGATCCACATGGAGATGGAGCTACGTGGGGAGCTGCGGCAATGGAGCAAGCCGCCTACAAAAGTAAGTTGTACCTGGGACGTCGGAGTGTACCTAGAAGGCTGGTGGGAGGCGGCATCGGCCCATACCACGGGGACCCCCGATCGGGACACACCGACAGTGGGTTTTCTCCCATGACGTTGCCGACCGCGTCTACGTACAACATCCTCCCCTTCCCCCGGTGGTAGGATCAGGCCGGATATGTGACCAGTGGTGTGGCCACCGTCGTTCTATGCGAGAGAGTGTGAATAGAGCAACCCAAGCAAGAAGGCTTGTAGGTTAGGCTCCTGCCAATGTATATATAGTGGAGTGGTTTCCTTTTTTCTCTCCATATCAACCTTTTTATATTACGTATGTTTTGACAATGCTTTGAAATATGAACATGTGAATTTGAGGGACTACAACCTCGTGCATGCATGCAACAGTCACACATAAACATGCACACAAAAACACGCGCGACACCCTAATGCATGCATGCTCTAGCACACGACAGAATACACACGCTCACAGTTAAGTGCTCAACCTACACATGCATGCACACACGTACTCAGCCAGGGTGAGCTAGTGACTGTATAAATACCGGAAAATTTATTATATTGACCACAATGAGCGTATTATGAAGTCCACTGATCGTATTTTTACAAATATACAGTGACTGCCACTATATTTATATCATTTCAAATTAACCCATATTAACCCGAAAGGATGTAGTATGGACTGGCATTACTTTGTTGTGTCCTGTCAACTTGTGGAACAAGGAGAAGCTTGCGCGGTGGCTCATATGACAAGGAGAAACTTTTGACTAATGCAAGCTCTCCCTCACTCAGGCGGTGGACATAACAGTTAATTCGGTGTCAGATTGCCAGAAGCATACACTGTAGTACCATCATTGTTCGACTTCCCGAAGATGCGAAGAGCCAAGAGGAAGGTTTACTAGTACTACGAGTATTACATACTACTAGTACTACTACTATACAGGTACTACAAGGAACCACATGGTGGAGCGTTTGCACTCTTATTTTATTTTAATCTGTGATAAAGCAATCTTCAACACATTTGCTTCTCTTCGAGGGTTATCGCATGTGATAATGGAAGTTGATCACATGGAGTTGGTGACACTCTGGAACAGTCGCCACAATTCTCGCTTAATTCTGGCTCCTAACATGTTAGAACTATGAGAGCTCATTAAAAATTTCTCTTCTTTTGTTATTTAACATGTAAACAGGTCAGCAAACCTTCCGGCGCATATTTGTGCGAAGCATGCTTGCACTTTGAATGTGACCGAGAGCTGGCTTGATGAAACACCTAGCTTCCTAATGACTAGTCTCTTGGCTGATTGACCTAAGAGTGCTTTTATATGAATAAAGCTCTCTCATTTACCCACAAAAAAATTAAGCCATATTAACCAGAAAGGAGATAGTACAGACTAGCAGTACTTTGTTGTGTCCCTTCAACTCGCAAAACGAGGAGAAGCTTGCAGGATGAGGTGAAGCTTGCTTACTATACTACACCCTTTCCATCTACCACAAGCATGGTGGCTCGCAGGACGAGGAGAAGCTTTTGACTAATGCAACCTCTCTTTCGCCCAAGCGGTGGACGTGGAACAGTTCATTCGGTGTTAGATTGCCAGAGGCATGTAGTACCATCATTGTTCGATTTCCCGAAGAGGCGAATAGCCAAGCACATGGTTTAGTAGCACGAGTAGTACTACTTACTAGTAGTATACAGTACTAGGAACCACATGGTGGAGCATCTGCACTCTTATTTTATTTTAATCTATGATAAAGTATACATTTATTCCGGAGAAGTGTGGAAAACGGCATCCCAATAAAGTGGTACTATTCAAAAACATCAAACATGTAATGAGGACTTCGATCAACCATGCTCTAATATTTCTTGGACTCCGTGCGACACCTAGCCCACCTGTGTTCTCGCTCCTCATCTCTCTCAAGGAGCGACGGGTTGGCCATTTTGCCGTTAATTCAGATTGGTTTGCTCACACTCTAGTCCCACATGTCAGTGATATCCCAAGAGGAAGCGTGTTTACTGGCATGCCATATGCGCACTTGGTTAGTAGGATCGAATTCAAAGAAGAGTGTATTGATGGTTGCTTTGTCCGAGCAACTTACTGTGGGAAAGGTGGGGCATATGATTTGACTGCACATTACTACTACTCACTATTGGCGCGACACAACGACCGGGCTGAGTCTCCCATGCGGTTGTGCACTATTTGGTGCATGGCACATGGACCCGGATGCTGAATGGCTTGTGGCAATCTTATCAAGCTTGTAGCATTTGTTTACATCGTACACATACTTTTCCAAAGACATGAAATTGTACATTGCTTTGAAGCTTTCATCTTTTGTTTCATGTGTCTTGCCAGCTGGAAGGTTGTCTCGTTACACCATCAATCAAATAGAAAGGAAACTAACATCCATGCTCTTTCACAAAAAATAAAAAACTAACTTCCTTACTAATGCATCTCAATTATTAGCAGATCGGAGCTAATATTTACATCACAACTGAAGACAAAGTTGTGAGAAGGTGTTATAAAGAAAAAAAATTAAAATTGATCCATGCTTTCATTGGCAGCAACTTTCCCGCAGATCTGTCTAAATCAACAAGACATGTTCGGAAAAAGTAGCTACCAGGAGCATGGCACATTCCAATCATTTTGTGTAGTTCTACTAAAATAGAGCTGAGCGTCCATGTTACAAAGATATTGAGTAAGTGTGATTACAATAATAGAGGACTATTGATGAAACAATAAACACAAAAATAGAAGCTAGTCACCTTTGCAGTCTATCTTAAGACTAACTAGTTGGAGAAGATTAGGCTCGGAGTTGGATGAGGAGGATAGAGCAAAACCAATCTTCCTTTGTGCAACCCCGCTGAAATGTAGAAACATTGCCCGTGTGACATTTCAGCAAAACTGCATAAAACACTCATAAGAAAAAAAGTGATTTGTGCAGTTCACCAAAAGGTCGCAATAGCAACGAGGTGAAATGGATAGCCCTCTTTGCAAAAGGAGGTAGAAAGGAAACAATTACTGGCCAATAACAGCGTATGACACATATGCTTACAAAAAAGAAGCGCATTCCTTGTCCTAAGGGAGGATAGCGGCATGGTTGTTTATATAAAACGATGTGAGGACGAGATTGCAACATGGAAAGTACGCCGGCCGAGCTACGTTTTGGGCAAAGTACTAGGGAAGATCCACATGCAGGATTTTCCACATGTAGCAACGCTGGAAGATGGGTAATGGAGCTAGGCTGGAGGGGAGGGAGCTGTACCTGGGGGTCATCGAGCGGTACCTTCCCTACCGCGCCAAAGCTTGGTCAAAGAGAACGGCGGGTACCGCAGATCGGGATGTGCTGCCTCGAAGCCGTCGAACGGAGCAACGATGCACGTCCACCCTTTCCGCTGGCGGATGGGATCCGGCCGGATCAGTGACCAGCGGTGAGCACGCGCGCGCGCGCGCGAGAGAGAGAGAGAGAGAGAGGCCACCACCGTTTTATGTGAGAGAGTGTGAAAATAGACCAACCCCAGCAGGCAAGCTGTAGGATCAAAAGTATGTCTAGAGGGGGGTGATTAGACTACTTGACCAAATAAAAATCTAGCCTTTTCCCAATTTTAATTCTTGGCAGATTTTAGCAACTTAGCACAAACAAGTAATCAACCTACACATGAAATTCTAAGAGTATAGCAGCGGAATGTAAAACAATTGCATATGAAGGTAAAGGGAGGAGTATGGAGGGAGCAAACGCAATGTAGACACGGAGATTTTTGGCGTGGTTCCGATAGGTGGTGCTATCGTACATCCACGTTGATGGAGACTTCAATCCACGAAGGGTAATAGTTGCGCGAGTCCATGGAGGGCTCCTCCCACAAAGGGTCCATGAAGAAGCAACCTTGTCTATCCCACCATGGCCATCACCCACAAAGGACTTGCCTCACTAGGGTAGATCTTCACAAAGTAGGCGATCTCCTTGCCCGTACAAACTCCTTGGTTCAACTCCAGAATCTTGACGGAGGCTCCCAAGTGACACCTAACCAATCTAGGAGACACCACTCTCCAAGAGGTAACAAATGGTGTGTTGATGATGAACTCCTTGCGCTTGTGCTTAAAATGATAGTCTCCCCAACACTCAACTCTCTCTCATAGGATAGGATTTGGTGGAAAGATGATTTGAGTGGAAAGCAACTTGGGGAAGGCTAGAGATCAAGATTTATGTGGTTGGAATGAAGTATCTTGACCTCAACACAAGTGTAGGTGGTTCTCTCTTAGAAAATGTATGTTGCAAGTGTAGGCATGTTCTGATGGCTCTCTCCACGAATGAAGAGTGGGTGGAGGGGTATATATAGCCTCCACACAAAATCTAACTGTTACACACAAATCACCAATCTCGGTGGGACCAAATCATACAACTCGGTCAGACCGATTTAGTTCATAATGTGACCGTTAGGTTTTCGATGGGACCGACATGTCAACTCGGTGGGACCGATATCATTAGGGTTAGGGCATAACGTAATCTTGGTGAGACTGATTACACAAACTCGGTGAGACCAATTTTGGTAATAGACTAACCAGAGAGTTGGTCAGGCAATCTCAGTGGGACCGATTCGCTCTCTCGGTAGGACCGAAATGTTACGAAAGGGAAAAAGAGAGTTTGCATTGCAATCTCGGTGGGACCGATCGCTCATCTCGGTTGGACCGAAACGTTACAAAGGGAAACAGAGAGATTACAATCCCATCTCGATGCGACCGAGATCCCTATAGGTGAGACCGAAAAGACTAGGGTTTGTGGCAGTGGCTATGTCAAGTAAACTCGGTGGCGCCGGATAGATCAAATCGCTGGGGCCGAGTTTGACTTTTGGTTTGGGATATATTTGGATATGATAAAGTGGTTGAGGGTTGTGGAGCATATCACTAAGCACTTTGAGCAAGAACCTCATTAAGAAACACCTCATCCCCCCTTAATAGTATTGGTTTTTCCTATGGACTCAATGTGATCTTGGATCACTAAAAAATGAAATGTAGAGTCTTGTGCTTTGAGCTTGAGCCAATCCTTTTGTCCCTAGAATTTTGAGGAGTCCACTTTCTAATCCATGCCATGCCAATCACTGAGCTTTTCCTGAAATATTTATCTTCAAGTAGCATTAGCTCAATGAGCTATATGTTGTTAGGAATTACCAAAAGCATCCAGGGATAGTTGCACTTTCAATCTTCCCCTTTTTGGTAATTAATGACAACATATAGACCAAAGCTTCGATAAATGATTATAAGATTGAAAAACATCGTCGCTTTAAGAAGTATGTGATAAGCAAGAGCTCCCCCTAAATTTGTGCATTATTTAAAATTTTCTTTTGAATGCAAATGCACAATCGATTAGGTTCATGGGTTACTCTTCCATGTCACATACATCTTGGTGGAGCGCTCAAAATGATAGAAATTAAAAGCATGCACTCATCACCAAGCAAGTGAATGATCATATATGGAATATAAAGGATAGCATCCTTCAACCAAACATTAAGGTAGCATATGATCAACCACATGATCATATAAGTATCTCACAAGGACATAAAGTATCTCACACAAGCACACAATAAAGTAGTTCAACCAAAATAGCAAGAGAGATAAAAAGCAAGACATTATCTCTCAAAGCCTATGATCTATACATATCTATCCCCCTTTGGCAACAAGTTACCAAAAAGTTTGAAAATGCATAGTGCTATACGTCTCTCAAGCTTGGTCTTCGTGAGGTGGTGTAGATAGAACTCCAAGGACGAAGGCTTCCGATGAAGTAGTTGGAGCTGATGGAATGGGTGCTGGAGGTGGCACTGGAGCTGTAGCTGCTGGTGCTGACACTGAAGCTCTAGCATCTGAGACTGGCACTGCAGCAGACCTTGGACCTGTGGCACACGCTTAAAAGCATAAGTGGTTGCTTTTCCTCTCATCTCCTCTGCTTCCTCCTGAAGCTGCTCAACTACAGTCTGAATCTCAGTCACCTTCAGATCAAGATCATAGAATTTTGTTTCCACAATCCCCTCTAGGCTCTCCTGATTCTGAGTCAGGGTGGCCAAGCCCTTCTCAATCCTCAGTGTAGCTTTAATCAGATAGCCTAATTGATCTTGCTTGCTCTTTGGGAAGACTCGAGATGCCTCTTCAACACTTGGCATCTCGACAGCTTTCTCAGCCTTTTCCTTGGCTCTCTTCTCCTGTACTTGAGCTGATGATGGTTCTTCCTCATTCATCACAACAGTGTTGTGTTCAAACTCAGGATATAGAGGTAGATGCTCCTTCTCTAGAAAGTAAGTCCATGTGCCCAATTTAGAGTTGATGAGCTCCTGAATATGTGGAGCATATCCACAACTCCTCTTTTGATCAGCAGCAGTCCTTTTAATCGTTTCTACAATCAAGCTCATAACTTTGAACTTCTGGGGGACATAAAAAATTTGCAGCATGTTGATGGAGTGTCCTCAGATCATCTTGTGATCTCCTGACTTGGGTAGCAATGTGTGCCTTAAGATCCAGTTAATGGTAGGCAGACCAGACAACAGATAGTGTACAGATCCAAACTTATGTGTTTCTAAAGCCTTATCAAGGATCTCCTTGTACATGTTTGCCATTGAGTTGTGGACTTTCTTCTTGGTGGCATACACATCCAAGTCATCTTCATGTTCCTTTGGGGCATTGATTAGCTTGGCCCATTCGTCAACTATGGACTGGTACCTAGTACCCTCAGACATCCAAACTATCCTCCCATCTGGATAGAAGTGGGCAATGGAGTAGAATTGCATGATCAACTCATCATTCCATTTGGTGAGCTTTTGTCCAACGAATTCATCTACTCCACAAGCCTTAAAGCTGTCATACACTCCAGGGAAGTGATCTTTATTTTCCTGGATGAACTCCCAGTCCACCCATTTCATGTCACACACTATGGGCTTCTTGTCAAGCAGAATTGTCTCATAGAAATCTTGTTGTTCCTTTGCGTGGAACTTGTAGTCAACTGTAGTCCTCCTCCTAACAGCATATGGATCAGACTGTCTCCACAACCTCAGTCCTGCATCTTTCCTGATGTGCATGTCCTCAGCGACTGGGTGAGAATCACTATGGTCAGGAATTTTGGGCTTCAACTTCCTTAAGTCAAGAGAATCATCTTCTTCTTCTTCTTCAGCTTCAGGCACTGGGGCCTTGTTCTTCTCCTCAGCAGGTATACTCCTGGTGTTCCTCTTGGGTTTTGGGGGTTTCTGAGCAATAGCCTTGGGAGCAAACTTGGGCTTAGATAGACCAGCCCCTGACTTGATTGCATCTTCCATAAGTTTCTGAGCCTTAGGAGCTGGTGCAGCATCCTCTTCCTCCTCTTCTTCTGAATCTCTCATAATGGAGGATCTACCAAGTACTCTGGCAGTGGTCTTCTTGACCCTTTCTTTTCCTTTCTTTCCTTCTCCAGCAGCCTCTCCAGTTGGCTTAGAGGTTTCAGCAGTTGAGGCTCTAACTTTTAAGGTTGGCACCCTCTTGGTAGGGGCCTTTTTGTGCAATCCAGGCTTAGTTGATGCAATTGTGCCATACTATTTCTTCAGCACCTTTTTCTTGGAGCTGACTTCTTCCTCAACAGCCACATAATCCTCATCCTCAGAATCTGAGGTCTTCTTCTTCCTTGTTATGGTGGCTGCCTTGGGCAAGTTGCTTGGTGTGCTCCTGCTGCCCTCATCAGAAGTGCTAGAGGGACTAGTGCCCTCACTCATATGAACCTGCTCCTCAGACTTGTTCTGGCTGTCACTTTGATCATACATTTTGCAAGCAAACTGTCAACAGACCCTGTGAATAGATTGTAGATGGGGTAGAGTAGATGAGCATCACAAAGTGCAGAATTTTTGCAAAATAGATGACTTAAAAACTTAGTTTTAGTTCTTCACAGAAAGCATTTCGGATCTACCGATTTGTAAACTCGGTGATACCGAAGCAGCTTTTGGAACTTAAACTAGTGAACTCGGTCAGACCAAGTCATTGTTCGGTGGCACCAAGACTGCTAGGGTTTCACAGAGAATCAAACTCGCTCACACCGATTTGCAATTTTCGGTCAGACCGAAAACACATGTGCAATGGCCTAAGCCAAATCGGTGAGACCGATTTCTACAACTCGGCCAGTCCAAGATGAGTTCCGCGGAGACCTAACCCTAAATTTTCAAATCTAATCTAATCTATGGGATGCTTTCGCTGGACAGGATGATTTCGTACGTCGCAAGAATCATGGCAAAGCAATGTGCTACGAATAGGAGTTAAGGAATAGCACGAAGATCAAGTTCATACCCTACTTCGGCGGTGAACTTGCTAAGGCGGCAACGGTGGGGCTGATTGCCGTTGACGGCGACGGAGACCAGCGGTAGGAGGTCACTGGCGGCGAAAGGATGATCCGGAGACCCGAGGAGGCAGTCACGCATGGGTGAAAGGTTTCGGAAAATTTTCCAAAATTTGACCCATCAGTATATATAACCTGACCCTGTCGGTGTGACCGAGTGGAACAACTCGGTGGCACCGAGATGCAAAACTGTGAGCAGTTACTGCAACTCAGTGTGATCGAAAAGTTCTAATCGGTTGCACCGAGATTGAAAACCTATATCAACTTAGTGATCTCGGTGTGACCGAAATGGATGACTCGGTCATACCGAAATGCACAAAGAGGTTTTGGAGGTTTAAGTCCATGACGAATCGGGGACTCCGAGTGCTCCTCACACAGAGTGGTTCGAATCTGACTTGATCAAACTTTATGATGTAGCATGAATAGAGTTTGAGACGAGGAAAGCATAGATAGCTAGATGGAGTTCTTAGGCATTCTTGTCCATCCATTTGGCAAAACAGAAAAAGCCAAACAATCAAAGCAACAAATGGATGTCCTTGAATGAGTAAAATATGCAACCAACATGCTCACACAATAATATGGCAAAAGAAATATGTGACAAACCATGCACAAACACTCTAGTCTCTATCAAGCAATTTGGCGATGACTAGGTCATCTATATATGAGTATATTGATTTAGGAGTCAAATGAGAACATTTGATCCTAGGTCATACTCATTGTTTAAGCACAAGCGGGGTTGCCACTTTTACATAAAGCATTGTTTTGTTCACACCATTAGAGTTGCTTTAGCTCAATTTATTAGAGTAAAGCTCCCCGTAGATGTGATATCCCCCCTTAAGAGGGATGAACTAACCTTGGGTTTTGTCGATGATGACTTCATGTAGGTGTTGAAGATGTAGATGCTCAATGTTGATGTAGATCCTTTGGAGCAATCCTTTGAAGTGAGTTGCACTTTCAATACCTACACGGGTTAGTCTCACAAGGAACAAACAAGGATACCCATAGACATAGAGTGATATTCAAATGAGATGATGTCCATGAATGCAGTAGGTTACCTTGTCCCTTGTCTTACCAACAAGAGGGTTTGTGACTCCTTGAACTAGTGCAAGATATGGAAGTTGTTTGCACTTGTCCTCGCCAAAATGATATGAGTGAAGTGTGTTGGCGGAGTCACCCTCAAGAACTCTCTAGTTCTTCTTATTCGGGATCCACACCATCTTGATGGGAATCCTTGGAGTTGTAGTCGTACTTGATGAAGTAGAACTTGATGTAGTCTTGGGAACCCACTTGACAAAGGCTTTGGGAGCTTCTTCAAATGCATCAATCTCCTCTTGAAGCTTGTCCTTGCCTTTTTGCTTGTGCTCTTGTGGTGGAAGATTATCTTGAGCTTGTGTTTCTTGGAAAGAAGTAGGATCAAACTTCTCTTGTTGAGGAAAAAATTTCATCTTGGGGTATTGATATTCTTCCCACTAAACTCCATTGGCATTGAACTTTCATTCAAAACCAACACCTTGATTCTTCCGGTGTCTTCCTTGCTTGCGTACAATTTCCTCAAATTGTTTACTTCCGGCAAGGCTCTTGTAAACACCTTTCTCTATAATTGCCTTCAATAAGCTATTTTCTTGCTCAAGTGTAACTTGGCTAAGAGAATCATTAGTGGAATCAATAGTACTACTAGAAGCAACATCATTGAGTTTAGCATGATTATTGTTACTACTAGAAGAAGAATCTTTCTTACTCTTGTTGCTAGATTTAACTTGTGGCATGTAAGTAGTCGAAAGTAAACGCTTGGCAATGTAAGAAGAACTTTTCTTGCTAAGATCATCATTGTTCGCTTTTAAGAACCCATGCTCTTGCTCAAGGTTGAGCTTTTCGAAGTGTAACTTCTCACGAGTCTTTAAAAGCTCTCGATGATTTTCCAAGGTAGTTTCATGAGCTAACTTAAGAGTGTTTAGCTCTTTAGTTAGACGCTCAATATCCTTCTTATCATCGTCATTTGTTTTATCTTGATTAGCATGATTAATAGCAAGTTCATCATAGTTTTCATCACTAGAATTGTCAACAAGTAAATCATCATCACCTAGCAAGTCATCTTCATCACTATTGAAATCAACATACTCGGGGTGTGATACCTTTGGGCGTTTAGCCATGAAGCATCTTCCAATCCCTTCATTTGGTGACTCAAATATGTTGTAGGAGTTGGTTGACACAAGTGCTAGACCAGAAACACCTTCATCTTGGATATATTCGGAGTCGGAATGATAACTTCTCTCGGAGTGATCGTCAGAGTCGGAGCCGGATACCCATTCACCAATGTGAGCTTGATGTCTTCGTTTCGTGTAGCCCCTTGATGGTTTGTCCTTCCTTTCCAAATCCTTGCTTCTCCGTGATGTTCTTCGTTCATAACGGTCATCTCTACTCCTTCTCTCTCTTGGTGGTGATTCTTCTCTCCTACTCCTTCTTTTGGGAGAACCTTCTCTTCTTTTGTAGGGAGCGTACACTCATTGGAGTAGTGTCCGGGTCTTCCACAATTGTAGCAATTACGTTCACGACTTGAAGATCTTTTGTCATTGTAGGACCTTGACTTGGAACTTCTTTTCTTGCTTCTACTCTTGTAGAACTTGTTGAAGTTCTTCACCATTAGGCTCAATTCTTCATTGAAGTTTTGTTTCTCACTTGATGATGTGGGAGCATCACATGAGGATTTGTAAGCACCACTTGACTTGTTGTGAAGCTCTTCCTTATCCTTGAGTGACATCTCATGAGAAACAATACTTCCAATGACTTCCGTTGGCTTGAGTTCTTTGTAATTTGGCATCATTTGGATCAATGTGCACATAATATCATATTTTCCATCCAAGGCTCTTAGGATCTTCTTGATTATGAATCTATCGGTCATCTCTTCATTTCCTAAGCCGACAATCTCATTTGTGATGAGAGCAAGCCTAGAGTACATTTCAGCGACACCTTCACCATCCTTCATTTTGAACTTGTCAAGTTGACTTTGAAGCACATCCAATTTGGATTCCTTGACTGAGTCGGCACCTTCATGCATATCAACCAAAGTATCCCAAATTTCCTTTGCATTCTCAAGACGGCTGATTTTGTTGGATTCTTCGGGGAACAATCCGTTGAATAGAATATCACAAGTTTGAGCATTGTAATGCAGCACCTTCAATTCTTCCGCGCTAGCCTCACGGTTCGGTTCCCTCCCATCAAAGAATTCACCTTGCAAGCCAATACACACAATAGCGCAAACGGCGGGGTTATGTCCAAGAATATGCATTTTCATCTTATGCTTCCAACTAGCAAAATCAGTACCATCAAAATAAGGACCTCTACGGCGGTAATTTCCCTCACTAGACGCCATACTCTCCTAGGTTGTGAAACCAAGGCTATGATCACCAAAGCTATGGAAATCAAGGCAAATGGAGACCAAAGCTCTAATACCACTTGTAGGATTGAAAGTATGTCTATAGGGGGGGGTGATTAGACTACTTGACCAAATAAAAATCTAGCCTTTTCCCAATTTTAATTCTTGGCAGATTTTAGCAACTTAACACAAACAAGTAATCAACCTACACATGCAATTCTAAGAGTATAGCGGCGGAATGTAAAACAATTGCATATGAAGGTAAAGGGAGTAATTTGGAGGGAGCAAACGCAATGTAGACACAGAGATTTTTGGTGTGGTTCCGATAGGTGGTGCTATCGTACATCCACGTTGATGGAGACTTCAACCCACAAAGGGTAACGGTTGTGCGAGTCCACGAAGGGGTCCACCCACAAAGGGTCCACGAAGAAGCAACCTTGTCTATCCCACCATGGCCATCACCCACGAAGGACTTGCCTCTCTAGGGTAGATCTTCACGAAGTAGGTGATCTCCTTACCCGTACAAACTCCTTGGTTCAACTCCACAATCTTGACGGAGGCTCCCAAGTGACACCTAACCAATCTAGGAGACACCACTCTTCAAGAGGTAACAAATGGTGTGTTGATGATGAACTCCTTGCTCTTGTGCTTCAAATGATAGTCTCCCCAACACTCAACTCTCTCTCATAGGATATGATTTGGTGGAAAGATGATTTGAGTGGAAAGCAACTTGGGGAAGGCTAGAGATCAAGATTTATGTGGTTGGAATGAAGTATCTTGACATCAACACAAGTGTAGGTGGTTCTCTCTCAGAAAATGTATGTTGGAAGTGGGTAGAGGGGTATATATAGCCTCCACACAAAATCTAACCGTTACACACAAATCACCAAACTCGGTGGGACCGAATCATACAACTCGGTCAGACCGATTTAGTTCATAATGTGACCGTTAGGGTTTTCGATGGGACCGACATGTTAACTCGATGGGACCGATATCATTAGGGTTAGGCCATAACGTAATCTCGGTGAGACCAATTACACAAACTCGGTGAGACCAATTTTGGTAATAGACTAACCAGAGAGTTGGTCAAGCAATCTCGGTGGGACCGATTCGCTCTCTCGGTAGGACCGAATCGTTACGAATGGGAAACAGAGAGTTTGCATTGCAATCTCGGTGGGACCGATCGCTCATCTCGGTTCGACCGAAACGTTACGAAGGGAAAGAGAGAGATTACAATCACATATCGGTGTGACCGAGATCCCTCTCGGTGAGACCGAAAAGACTAGGGTTTGTGGTAGTGGCAATGTCAAGTAAAGTCGGTGGCGCCGGATAGATCAAATTGTTGGGGCCGAGTTTGACTTTTGGTTTGTGATATATTCGGATATGAGAAAGTGGTTGGGGGTTGTGGAGCATATCACTAAGCACTTTGAGAAAGAACCTCATTAAGCAACACCTCATACCCTCTTAATAGTATTGGCTTTTCCTATGGACTCAATGTGATCTTGGATCACTAAAAATGAAATGTAGAGTCTTGTGCTTTGAGCTTGAGCCAATCCTTTTGTCCTTAGCATTTTGAGGAGTCCACTTTCTAATCCATGCCATGCCAATCATTGAGCTTTTCCCGAAATATTTATCTTCAAGTAGCATTAGCTCAATGAGCTATATGTTGTTAGGAATTACCGAAACCACCCAGGGATATTTGCACTTTCACAAGTTCCATTGTATATAGTGGAGCGGACTAGTTTTTTCTCCATAACTATCATTTTATGTTCTGTATGTGCCATTGATAAATATAACTTTATTTAAAAATAACACGCCAACGCATCAAGTCAAACTTTGTTTCGTGCATGCATGGTACACGACCTCCGTAAGTAAACAACCGCTACACGTTCTCAAATTAGCATGTGGGCTGCCTTTTTGTATGGAACCGTGTACCCGCGCGGGTGAGGCTGGGAACGAGGCGTGAGTACGTGCACCTATTCTCTTCGTGTATGCACACCACCTACGTGTGTGTGTGAGAGAGATGCAACCCTAGAGAGAGA
The DNA here is from genome assembly GCF_018294505.1 of Triticum aestivum. Classification (NCBI taxonomy): domain Eukaryota; kingdom Viridiplantae; phylum Streptophyta; class Magnoliopsida; order Poales; family Poaceae; genus Triticum; species Triticum aestivum. The sequence goes on along the minus strand of NC_057797.1, from coordinate 392,600,282 downwards.
TGGTGTGTGTGGGTTCGTGAGTGTTTTTTGGGGGGGGGGTGCATGAGAGATAGACAAGGAATATGTGTTGATGATATCTCAAACAAAAAATGTAACATATGCAATGTGTGTGAAACAGAGGCTTGGATATATCATATATAGAGGGGGCGATCGACGAGAAGAGAGTGGGGGTATCATCGGCGTGAGCTATTGATAGAATCGAAGAGAGGGGTGAAGTGTGTGGGTGCACGATCAATAAAGAGTGACATCAAATTTGTGTGTGCCCACGTCAAAGATATAAGGCGTCTAGCCAACTGGAACGTGAGAGGGGATAGGTTCGGTTTGTCTCTGTGGCATGGATACCTACCTACAATGTTCCATTACCGATGTGTGTGGGGGGGGGGGGGAAGAGACCTAACTATAGAGAGGTAGATCGACTATTATATGTGTGGAGAAGGAGAGAGACCTAGCTATGTATTGAGGGAGTTCGATCGACATCCATGCATATGTGCAGGAGAGGGATAAGGTTGTGAGAGAGACAGAGCTAGAGTGTCGGAGGGTTGGTGGTGGAGTTGCTTCTCACAAATGGCAGGAGAGGCCTGCTAGAAAATAGAGGGTACAAGTGCAATATCAATAAGAGAGGGGATGCATGCCTATCTGTGCGCGTGCGTGTGAGAGACGGGTCTGGATGCATGCACGGATGATGAGGGGGGGGGCGATATGGATGTGGTAAGCAGACGTAACTACATAGGAAGATCAATCGTCGCGTGTCAGAGAAAGGGAGAGCCATAACTTGTGAGGTACGTCTTTTGGTGCATGGGGAAAAGATTTATAGTTGACCTAGCTATACGTAGGGAGATCGATCGTATACATGCATGCATGTGTTAGAAGCAAATAAGGTCCGGAGAGATGGATATAGAGAGAGGGATGCGGCTAGGAGGTGGTGCGAGAGGCCTACTATATTGAGGGGGAGGAATGCACGAGTATGAGATCATGAAATGAGGGGCGAGAGTGTGCATGTACGTTGAACCGTATTAGACAGAGGAGGGCATGGACGGTGAGAAGAGAAGAGGGAAAGTGTGTGTTTGTGGTAGGTACACCTGGCTAGAGAGGTATATCGATCGGTGTATGCCTGAAAGAAGGAGTTGGAGGGCCTACACACACCGTGTGTGAACAACCTATAAAGAGAAATAATGAATGTCACGATGGAGAGAATGTGGAGGGAGGGTGAGAGGGAGGCGGGCGCGTGCATGCACGATAGAAAGTTAGTTCTATCTACAAACAAAAGAGGATTGTGTGGGTGTAAAAGACAATCAAAGATCCTAATTCATTATAAAAGTGGTTTCAGATATTTGAACAGGAGGTCATAGTGTTTTATACCGACGCATGTGCATGAATATGATGGTGATACGCATGGTGTGGTGATGAACATGTTATACTACATATAATATATATAACATTTATTTGAATTTGTGATAATGTGTGGCTTTTGCAGCTCAGGGCTAAATACTTGTCATAATGTAGGGGGCGTCACACTATACTTTGTGTGATAAATACAATGTACATATGAAACATGGTTTAGATTATGAAGATGTAGCTAGTACTTCAAATGTACTATTATTTGGAATCAACATCAAGTGTATTCAAAATTTTGATTTCGAGTTCATATATATAGTAAACCTAATTCATATCTAACTATATAGTAATCATGTGGTGTGTTGTAAAGATAATATACAAATGATGGTTTAACTTGACAACAATCATGATTGTAGATTCTTATTCAAATAGAGAAACAAATTCAAGTTTAGTTTGAATTGTAGCGGTAGTATATACATTGGGAAAGCACAAAAATGTTCGTATGAGTAGGTTACATGCATTATCCAGCTAGCAAAAAAAATTAATTGGACATAACATGGATTCATAGTTTTGAATAGCGTTTGTATAGTAAAACGACACAGGTGCGCGTCGGTCCTAAACAAACGGTTTTAACCTCTTTCTGCGACGGCGTATGGAACTGTCTCCAAGTGAGTGTGGGCGATAGGGGGGTCCTTCCCACACGACCCAGAAATCGTCGGGGATAGGGCTCCTACAGTACTCCAACAGGTTTCTACTTGCATTGCCATCATAGTCGGTATTCTGTGGTGCTACGTTTACGATGCGCGGCCCATCACAAACGGTTCACTATTATAGAACATGTATGATGCGCGGCCCATCACAAATAGTTCACCGTTAAGAAGATTAGCTAATCGTCGTACGAGTGTCGGACAGGATTACGAAATGTCGGACTGTCATAACATCGTCGTACATGACAACTATCGCACACGCTATTCTGTGGTGCAACGTTTATGATGCATACTTCATCAAAAACAGTTCATGGTTGCAAATCGTGTACGGCAAGGCAACTAACACAAATGTTTAGTTTGCGCGCACCGTTTGTGATATTGTCTGACATCGCACACGCTTTTCAAACGGCAACTATGTGCATGCTTGCACACGTTTCCTCTCTGTGAACCGTCTCGGATTATGGTGCATATCCCAAACGTTTGTGTTTTACCAACCATGTGTGCCGTAACAACCTGGAGAGCGCAATTTCACCGTAACTTAATTGCTGCTTTTCCAAATTGTACCGGATTTGGATTTGAATTTGAATGTATGCTACAGCTTTATTCATATCCATCAGGTTCAAACAACCAATGCGTTATTCGATTCATAGGTACATATGTTCAAGAATTACACATGAACCAAATAAAGAATGATGAACCACAATTGTATACTTGTACTATTAAAGACGGTAAAGAAAGAGGCGAAATATATTCTGGTTGCTGAACAAGGTGAAGCGGAATGCCCATATTGTGCCCTCCTCCATGCAGAAGGCACGCACGACTCTAGTCCAACCCCTTGTGATGGCCGACCGCCCATCCTTCACGGTCTTCATGAAAACATCTAGATAATCATCGTGTTCTGGTAGAAATACTTTAACCTTTGCATGCCCACCAATCATGTAGTTTGAGAGGTAATCTTGAGTAAACTGCTTTGGCAACCACTGCAAAGGAAAAAAGATTCAGACATTGTCATCTAACACAACTCATTATGGGCAGTAAAAAGAAGGCTACAGAGTTCTTACTTACCATCCTGCAGTTCGCTGTTGTCTTGGATAAAGTGTAAACAAATAGTTTAATTGCCATCTTTGGACCCATTTTACTAACAATCTTTATCAGCTTCCTCACTTGATGCTGGTTCATCGATATCTCATTGCCCCATACGCAGAAGGGTCGAAACGCGGATCTTTACCAATGACATATGTACCTAAAAGCACCAAGTTAATATTAGAAGCTAAACAACAATTGCACAATGATGTAGTACAACACTCTTTTATAATATGTCTATATACATCCGTATGTGGTAGTCCATTTGAAATCTCTAAAAAGACAAATATTTAGGAACGGAGGGAGTATCTTATAACATCCAATATACTCACATATTAGATGAATTAACATCTTATATTATGGGCCGGAAGGAGTTTAGTTCATTCTTAAAATTATCTGCTGCTGTATCCACGGGTTACAGTTAGTTTGAGCTAGTTCGGGCTCAAATAGCCCTAAAGTATATCTAAACATGAGGGCTAGTTTGAGCTAGTTGCATCTATAACCCACCCCAAAAAACTAGTATCCAACCCAAGAGGTGCTAATTGGAGCTAGTTCTCCTAGTGCATTTATTGTCAATCTAACCCTGCCATCCAAACAACTCTTTGGATGGAGTTAGTTCAGGGTTAGTAATGAGCTAGAAACTAACTCTAACCTCTAGCTAAGTTGAGTATCCAAACAGGGCTGTGTTGTTGCTGTTGCTGCTGCTGCTCTTCTACGTATATCTAGACATCATTAGAACATTAATGTAACACTCTTCCTTGTTGCTATGTAGCCTAGGATTGCATATTTAGACATTAAGTACAGTGCATGTTGCTATGTAGCCTCAGATATATTACATATGGCCCTAGTTAACCTAAGGAAAAATGGGTTGCAGATATATTCAGTTAAAAGTCCGATTCACCGATTAGTCCCTTATCAGCCGCCGACCTATATGGTACCAGCTACGGATATCCTGAACAGTGAGCAGATATAAGCCATGGGATGAAACTAACCTCGATGGAAAACAACAGTCGTTCCCAAAATTGTCCTGTGTAGGTACATCAAGAAGCATGTTAAGCACAACAGGCTAAACATCAACCAAAATTACACATGGCAGACAAAATAATCTCCAAAAGATAGCTTCAGTGTGCAGGTTTAAGCACGCTAGTAAAGCAAAACAAGTGGAAAGGTGTGCTAACTGCAACAGGCCTAACATTTAACAACAAGCAAACATGGTCATTCAAACTGGTATTGTGCCGGTCTAAGTACACTGGTTATGGTTAAATAAAAATGGAAAGGCGTGTTAACTACAAGATGCAGCAACCAAATGTAGTCATTCATAGTGGTATTGTTGAAACTGGTACTGATGAAATTGAACTGCACAGTTCATACTTGCACATATAGAACATCACGTTGTGAATAACTGGAATAAACAAGGCATACTACGAACAACCAAAGATAGCATTTGAAACTGAACATATGCTAACTACAAACAACCGAACAATCAAAAAACTTTAAAAGAGGCATATGCTAGCTATAACAGGCTTAACAGCAAGCAAATATATGCATTCCTATCGGTATGTTTAAAACTGGATTGATGAAATGTACCACACAGTAAATGATTGCACATATAGAGCATCACATTGTGAACAACTGAAATAAACAAATCATGGGTTTCCTCACTTTTCACAGATGGGCTCGTTCTCGTGGGAAGAGCACGGACCCTGGATTCTCTCCATGTTATCGTAGATGGGCTCCTTCCCCTTGGAAGAGCACGGATGTAGGGTTCCCTCCCTAATGTCGCAGATGGGCGCTTTCCCCTTGGAAGAGCAGATGGGCTCTTTCCCCTTGGAAGAGCCGGAGAGGGTGCCGTCCTCGTGGTCACCGTCGATGAGGTCTGACTTGGAAGCTGTGGATCCCAAGCCAGCGTCATAGATCATGTCCTTCAAAAATGACAAAAGGGGCTCGATGGCGATGTAGAATGGCAAATTGTTGACAGCGAGCCAGAGGAGATCAGCGGCGGGGCCATGGATGAGATCGACGACAGTTGAACCCGAGGGGTTGGGGGTGGGCCACTTAACCTGTGACACAGCCCGCCTCAGGGCGTCGCTATCGATGACCTCGATGTCATAGCCGAAGAACGAGACATGCCCGCATACTCTAGCCTGCTGCTTGAGTGGCTGCCGCCAGTAATGGTCGTCAGCTTCCTCGGCGACGTCGGGCGAAGAGATTGCTATACACCTCTTTTGGGCCAGTCGCTTCTCGAGCTCCACGAGAAGCGTAGCCGGTCTTAGGCTGCGATGCTCTGGAGTGGGGGATGGGGATCTGTGGGAAAGGGGGCATTTGGTATGCGTCATCTAAGAAACTCAAGGCGGCCTGGGTATGGAGATCGGTGAGTAAGCTGCACGGGCAAACCGGCAGATGTTGACAATGTTGGCCTGGCGGCGGCGGGGGGGGGGGACTTTGCTAGGGTTACGAGCGAGGGAGGGTGTGTGTGTGTGCGCGCGCGCACGCCCGAGGAGGTTTTGGTGTGTGTGTGGAGGGGGTGCAGGGTGTTTGAGGAAATGACGCGAGTACTGAAAATTTTACTACACGGGAGTGAAATGCTGGGCTATAGAAAATTTTGATGATAGTGCATCGCACACGGTCCGGAGATAACAACCGTGTGTTACGAAAAAAGAAAAACCCTCGAGGCGGGAAGATATTTTTGATGGAGGCGGGATTGGGAACAAGAAACATGGCACACGGTCCGGAGATAACAACCATGTGTTATGAAACAGAAAAACCCTTGAATCGGGCATATATTTTTGAGAGGGGGAGCCTCGTGGAGCCCAATGTACTGTGCGGATGTGTGTGTGACAGGTGCACCGGCGTGGCACACGGTTAGTTTGAGTGAACCATGTCTGTTGCGTCATCCGACTTGTCTAATGTTCATAAATTTGGCGAAAAATGACGCGGAAGAGGGTCAGAACATGAACGCACACGGTATTGCTTGCTCCCACCCTCTCATGTCGGCACGAAGGGTATTCTAAGCTATGAATGCATGCCCCCTCCCCCTCAACCGAGGTTCACCTAGTAAAGTACAAAGTAGCTAGCTGCCCCCCTCACCCCTTGTGCCGGCACGAAGGGAATCCTAAGCTATATATTATGAATGCATGCCCCCTCGCCCTCAACCGAGGTTCACCTAGCAAAGTGCGAAGTAGCTAGCAGCCCCCCTCCCCCCTTGTGTCGGCACGAAGGGAATCCTAAGCTATATATGAATGCATGCCCCCCAACCGATGTTCACCGTAGCAAAGTGCGAAGTAGCTAGCAGCCCCCTCCCTCGTGTCGGCACGAAGGGAATCCTAAGCTATGAATGCATGCCCCCAACCGAGGTTCACCTAGCAAAGTGTGAAGTAGAGCTAGCAGCCCCCCTCCCTTGTATCGGCACGATGGGATTCCTAAGCTATGAATGCATGCCCCCCAACCGAGGTTCACCTAGCAAAGTGCGAAGTAGCTAGAAGCACCCCTCCCTTGTGTCGGCACGAAGGGAATCCTAGCTAAGCTATGAATGCATGCCCTCCCCCCCAACCAAGGTTCACCCTAGCAAAGTGCGAAGTAGCTAGCAGCCACCCCTCCCTCGTGTCGGCATGAAGGGAATCCTAAGCTATGAATGGACATGCCCCCCGCCCCAACCGAGGTTCACCTAGCAAAGTGCGAAGTAGCTAGCAGCCCCCCTTGTGTCGGCACGAAGGGAATCCTAAGCTATGAGCATGCCCCCTCCCCCCAACTGAGGTTCACCTAGCAAAGTGCAAAGTAGCTAGCAGCCCCACCCCCCTCGTGTCGCCACGAATGGAATCCTAATTAAGATATGAATGCATGCCCCCTCCCAACCGAGGTTCACCAAGCAAAGTGCGATGTAGCAGCCACCCCCCACACACACTTTCAGTCGGTGGGCCAGAGAGGCATATATCTCACCAAGATGGATCATAAAATGGACCAAGAATAATCCACCTTGGTCGTACGACCTCTCTCTTGTTGTTGATCAATGTGAAGGCCGTCCATGCGACCCCGGAGATGGACTAGCTCGCCAATAATCACGCAAGTAGCTACTCCCCGAAGACAACCACTGCATGCGTGTGGCCCAAACATATGTATGGAGAGGTGTGTTTTTGAGTAACAATGAACAACTTTGATGTGGCACCATGATTTCGACCTAGAAATCCCCACACTGAGTGAGGGTTAGTGTCGGTGGGAATGACACCAATGGGATCACTGGGATCCCTTCTACGATCGGCGGGCGTGGGGTCGTGAGAAGAGCAGGTTTAGGAGCAAGCACGGACCATTTACCCAGGTTCGGGCCGCGATGATGCGTAAAACCCTAGTCCTACTTTCGTGGATGTATTGAGTGTTCTTGAGCTTTTTGAACTAGCTACAGTGGTTGTCCCCGTTCCAAAAAGCCGAATCCCTCTCCTGGTCACCTCGGGCCTCCTTTTATAGGAAAAGGGGGTGCCACAGTGGCACACAGGAGGTGGAAAGCCCTACAGTGCGCGAGCTTATTCATAACCCACAAGTATAGGGGATCGCAACAGCTTTCGATGGTAGAGTATTCAACCCAAATTTATTGATTCGACACAAGGGGAGCCAAAGAATATTCTCAAGTATTAGCAGCTGAGTTGTCAATTCAACCACACCTGGAAACTTAGTATCTGCAGCAAAGTGTTTAGCAGCAAAGTAATATGATAGTGGTGGTAACAGTAACAAAAGAGTAATGAAAGCAAAGTAATATTTTTGGTATTATGTAGTGATTGTAACAATAACAACGGGAAAGTAAATAAGCATAAACCAATATATGGAAATCTCATAGGCATCAGATTAGTGATGGATAATTATGTCGGATGTGGTTCGTCATGTAACAGTCATAATATAGGGTGACACAGAACTAGCTCCAATTCATCAATGTCATGTAGGCATGTATTCTGAATATAGTCATACGTGCTTATGGAAAAGAACTTGCATGACATCTTTTGTCCTACCCTCCTGTGACAGCGGGGTCCTAATGGAAACTACGGGATATTAAGGCCTCCTTTTAATAGAGAACCGGAACAAAGCATTAGCACATAGTGAATACATGAACTCCTCAAACTACGGTCATCACCGGTAAGTATGCCGATTATTGTCACTTCGGGGTTAACTGATCATAACACATAATAGGTGACTATAGACTTGCAAGATAGGATCAAGAACTCTCATATATTGATGAAAACATAATAGGTTCAGATCTGAAATCATGGCACTCGGTCCCTAGTGACAAGCATTAAGCATAGCAAAGTCATAGCAACATCAATCTTAGAACATAGTGGATACTAGGGATCAAACCCTAACAAAACTAACTCGATTACATGGTAAATCTCATCCAACCCATCACCATCCAGCAAGCCTACGAAGGAATTACTCACGCACGGCGGTGAACATCATGAAATTGGTGATGGAGGATGGTTGATGACGACGACGACGATGAATCCCCCTTTTCGGAGCCCCGAACGGACTCCAGATCAGCCCTCCCGAGAGGTTTTAGGGCTTGGTGGCGGCTCCATATCGTAAAATGCGATGAATTCTTCTCTTCTTTTTTTCTCCCCGAGAGCAAATATAGAGTTGGAGTTGGAGTCGGGAGGTCTCCAGGGGGCCCACGAGGTAGGGGACGCGCCCTAGGGGGGGCGCGCCCCCCACCCTCGTGGTCAGGGTGTGGGCCCCCTGGTCTTCATCTTTGGCGAGGATTTTTTATTATTTATTGTAAGATATTTCGTGGAGTTTCAGGTCATTCCAGAACTTTTGTTTTCTGCACATAAAACAACATCATGGCAGTTATGCTGAAAACAACGTCAGTCCTGGTTAGTTCCATTCAAACCATACAAGTTAGAGTCCAAAACAAGGGCAAAAGTGTTTGGAAAAGTAGATACGCCGGAGATGTATCAACTCCCCCAAGCTTAAACCCTTGCTTGTCCTCAAGCAATTCAGTTGACAAACTGAAATAAAGAAAAACTTTTACAAACTCTGTTTTCTCTTGTTGTTATAAATATGTCAAGCTAGCATTCAAGTTTTCAGCAAAGATTATAACTAACCACATTTGCAATAATTCTCAGGTCTCATGATTACCCATATCAATAGCATAATCAACTAGCAAGCCATAATAATAAATCTCGGATGACAACACTTTCTCAAAACAATCATAATATGATATAACAAGATGGTATCTCCCTAGCCCTTTCTGAGACCGCAAAACATAAATGCAGAGCACCTTTAAAGATCAAGGACTGACTAGACATTGTAATTGATGGTAAAAGAGATCCAATCATAGTCACACCCAATATAAATTAACAGTGATGAATGCAAATGACAGCTGCACTCTCCAGCTAGTGCTTTTAATAAGAGGGTGATGACTCAACACAAAAGTAAATAGATAGGCCCTTCGCAGAGGGAAGCAGGGATTTGTAGAGGTGCCAGAGCTTGGTTTTGAAATAGAGATAATTAACATTCTGAGCGGTATACTTTCATTGTCAACATAACAACCAAGAGATGGCGATATCTTCCATGCTACACATATTATAGGCGGTTCCCAAACAGAATGGTAAAGTTTATACTCCCCCTCCACCAACAAACATCAATCCATGGCTTGCTCGAAACAACGAGTGCCTCCAACTAACAACACTCCCATGGGGAGTTTTGTTTTGCAATTATTTCGATTTAGTTTGCATAAAGCATGGGATTGGGCATCCCGGTGACCAGCCATTTTCTCGTGAGTGAGGAGCGGAGTCCACTCCTCTTGAGAATAACCCGCCTAGTGTGGAAGATACAGATAGCCCTAGTTGATACATGAGCTATTCGAGCATACAAAACAGGATGATTATTTGAAGGTTTAGAGTTTGGCACATACAAATTTACTTGGAACGGCAAGTAGATAGCGTATATAGGTAGGTATGGTGGACTCATATGGAACAACTTTAGGGTTCATGGAATTGGATGCACAAGCAGTATTCCTGGTTAGTACAAGTGAAGGCTAGAAAAAGACTGGGAAGCGACCAGCTAGAGAGCGACAACAGCCATGTACATGCATTAAAATTAATAAACATTGGATGCAAGCATGAGTAGGATATAATCTACCATGAACATAAATATCGTGAAGGCTATGTTGATTTGTTTCAACTACATGCGTGAACATGTGCCAAGTCAAGTCACTTAAATCATTCAAAGGAGGATACCTCCCCATCATACCACATCATAACCATCTCAATAGCATGTTGGCATGCAAGGTAAACCATTATAACTCATAGCTAATCAAGCATGGCACAAGAAACTATGATCTCTAATTGTCATTGCAAACATGTTTATTCATAACAAGCTGATTCAAGAACGATGAACTCATCATATTTACACAAACAAAAGAGGTCGAGTTCATACCAGCTTTTCTCATCTCAGTCAGTCCATCATATATCATCATAATTGCCTTTCACTTGCACGATCGAACGATGTGAATAATAATAAGAGTGCACGTGCATTGGACTAAGCTGGAATCTGCGAGCATTCAATAAACAGGAGAAGACAAAGCAATATGGGCTCTTGGTTAAATCAACAATAAAGCATATAAGAGCCACTTCAACAATTTAATCATGGTCTTCTCCTACTGACCCCCAAAGAAAAGAAAAGAAATAAAACTATTTACACGGGAAAGCTCCCAACAAGCAAAAGAAGAACGGGAAATATTTTTTGGGTTTTCTTTTTAATTATCACTACAACAAGAAAAGTAAACTACTACTAATATTTTTGGTTTTTCTTAAGGTTTATCAAACACACAAGATGAAAGCATAAAAGGAAATAAACTAGCATGGATGATACAATGAAAAAGTATGAACACCGATATCTAACAAGGAGTGTGTGAACATAAATGTAATGTCGGTGAGAAATACGTACTCCCCCAAGCTTAGGCTTTTGGCCTAAGTTGGTTTATTGCCAGGGATACCCTGGCGGATACCCGTAGGTGTAGTTGGGGTCGTACTGCGACGAAGAAGACTCTGACTGCCATTGGCTGACAGCCATCTTCGAATCCCAGAATAAACAGACTGTCATGGAGGCTCCTCTTGTGGTTCCGGTTCCAGGGCTTGTGCAGGGTTCCGGTAGGCGTGAATAGCCGCCAACAGAACAAGGTATGTGCCTACAGTCAAATCAAACAAAGGAGTGGGCAAGGTAATAGTCTCAGGATGATGTTTATTAAAGAACAATTGATATTTAAGCTCTCCTTCCCTATTCTTAACAATAAAATCATGTGCTACCATACTTCTATAATCTAGATAAACACGGGGCAGCACTTTCTCTTCCTTCTCAGCATGCCTAATAGGTATGTTAAAATGTGCAGCTAGGCGTGTAGCATAGATGCCTCCAAAGATGGGGCCCTTAGTACGGTTCATACTTAACCGTCTAGCAATAATGTCGCCCATACTAAGAGAGTTATCACTGTATAAGCTGTGGTGAAAAATGATAATATCAGGGATACTCAGGTTTCCACAGTTTCCACGACCAATTAAGCAACGACTAGCAAATAATGCAAAGTAGCGTAAAACAGGAAAATGTATGCTAGTGATTCGTGCATCGGAAACCTTCCTTATTTCCCCTACAGTGATAGTGTCAATAAATCCCTCCACATCATCACGATGTGGTTCTTCTGTCTTGCCCCCAAAAGGGACTAAACAAATCAGACAGAAATCATAAAGTGACATCTCCTTATGCTCATCATATAAATGAAATTCCACCGTAGGTGGTGAGTTCCTAGAATGAAAATGAAAGTTTTGCACAAAGGTATTTGTGCGCAAGAGATACTGATTGCATTGGTCATGGAGGAAAGCGGTAAGGCCTGCAGTCTGAGCCAACTCATGAAAATCTTCATAAATCCCGGCTGCTCTTCAGAAATCCTCAGAAGGCCATTCACACGCCCAAACCTCCGCGGTGCGAGGCAAATTATACTTAGGCTTCGGTGCCTTCTCCTTCGAGCTTTGGCTCGATGAGCCCCTCAAAAGTCTCCTCATCATTTTTTGAAAAATTCTGAAATTTTTAGTAACTTCAAAAATAAAAGTAAACCGAACTCAATAATATTGATAGCAACTACTCCTACAAGTGCCTAGGGCCTATATCATGCATCAAAACTACTTTTGACCATATAAATTTGACATGCAAGCTCAAGAACAGGGTCACCTAAGCAGCAAAAATTTGCAATGAATAAAGCACTAGAACAAAAACTAATTGGACCAATGGAGGAGTCACATACCAAGGAACAATCTCCCCAAGCAGTTTTGTGAGAGGTGCTTTGAGCAAGGAGATCGAAAATTACAGCAAAGAGGGCTGGAACTCATGCTTGAGTTGGTTTTTCGTGTTTGAGGGAGGAAAAAGAAGAGGATGGGTGCAGGAATAAGTGGAGGAGGGCCACCGTGGGCCCACGAGGCAGGGGGGTGCACTCAGGGGGGTAGGGCGCGCCCTCCACCCTCGTGACCAGGTGGCAGCTCCCCCGCGGTAATTTTTGCACCATAAATCCTCAAATATTCCCAAAAAAATCATATTAAATTGGCATGTCATTCTGAGGACTTTTATTTTTGGGACATTTTTATATTGCATGGATAAATCAGGAAACAGATAGAAAAATATTATTTTTTACTTTATTTCAACTAAATAACAGAAAGTATAGAGAGGGTACAGAAGGTTGTGCTTCTAGTTTCATCCATCTCATGCTCGTCAAAAGGAATCCACTAACAAGGTTGATCAGGTCTTGTTAACAAACTCATTCCGATTAACATGAAACCAAAGAAATTTCGAATAACACTAGGTTACCTCAACGGGGATATGCACATCCCCAATAATAAGTATATCACATTTCTTCTTGACAGTAGGAAGAGGAAATTCAAAACCTCCAAATATAATCGATGGAATTTTTCTGATAGAATTGATACTATGAACTTGAGGTTGTTTCCTCGGAAAGTGTACTGTATGCTCATTACCATTAACATGAAAAGTGACATTGCCTTTGTTGAAATCAATAACAACCCCTGTAGTATTAAGAAAAGGTCTTCCAAGAATAATAGACATACTATCGTCCTCGGGAATATCAAGAATAACAAAGTCCGTTAAAAAAGTAACGTTTGCAACCACAACAGGCACATCCTCACAAATACCGACAGGTATAGCAGTTGATTTATCAGCCATTTGCAAAGATATTTCAGTAGGTGTCAACTTATTCAAGTCAAGTCTACGATATAAAGAGAGAGGCATAACACTAACACCGGCTCCAAGATCACATAAAGCAGTTTTAACATAGTTTCTTTTAATGGAGCATGATATAGTAGGTACTCCTGGATCTCCAAGTTTCTTTGGTATTCCACCCTTAAAAGTATAATTAGCAAGCATGGTGGAAATTTCAGCTTATGGTATCTTTCTTTTATTTGTAACAATATCTTTCATGTACTTATCATAAGGATTCATTTTGAGCATATCAGTCAATCGCATACGCAAAAAGATAGGTCTAATCATTTCAGCAAAGCGCTCAAAATCCTCATCATACTTCTTCTTGGATGGTTTGGGAGGAAAAGGCATGGGTTTCTGAACCCAAGTCTCTCTTTCTTTACCATGTTTCCTAGCAACAAAGTCATTCTTATCATAACACTGATTCTTTGATTTTGGGTTATCAAGATCAACAGTAGGTTCAATTTCTGCATCATTATCATTACTAGGTTGAGCATCATTATGAACATCATCATTAACATTTTCATTAGGTTCATGTTCATTGCCAGATTGTGTTTCGGCATCAGACATAGATATACCATTTGGATTATCAGGTGGTTCAGCAATAGGTTCACTAGAAGTTTGCAGAGTTCCATCATTTTTCTTTTTCTTCCTTTTAGAAGAACTAGGTGCATCAATATTATTTCTCTGAGAATCTTGCTCAATTCTCTTAGGGTGGCCTTCAGGATACAAAGGTTCCTGAGTCATTCTACCAGTTCTAGTAGCCACTTTAACAGCATAATTATTTTTCTTACTATTCATCTCATTGAGCAATTGCTTTTGAGCTTTAAGTACTTGTTCTACTTGAGTGGTAACCATAGAAGCATGTTTGCTAACAAGTTTAAGTTCACCTCTAATATTAGCCATATAATCACCCAAGTATTTAATCATATTAGCATCTTGTTTTAATTGTCTACCAAAATAAGCATTGAAGTCTTCTTGCTTAAACATAAAATTATCAAACTCATCCAAGCATTGACTAGCAATTTTAGTAGGAGGGATTTCAGCTCTATCATATCTATAGAGAGAATTTACCTTTACTACCTATGTCGGGTTACCGAGGTCTGGAGGTTCTTCAATAAGTAAAGGATCAAGATCATATGTTTCTTCGGCAGGCGGTAAATTAAGACCATGTATTTCTTCAATAGCAGGTAAATTCTTAACATCTTCAGCTTTAATACCTTTTTCTTTCATAGATTTCTTTGCCTCTTGCATATCTTCGGGACTAAGAAATAGAACACCTCTCTTCTTCGGAGTTGGTTTAGGAATAGGCTCATTAATTGGAGCAGGAGCTGGCTCAGGAGGTGCCCAATTATTTTCATTTGTCAACATATTGTTCAATAAGATTTCAGCTTCATCCGGTGTTCTTTCCCCGAAAAGAGAACCAGCACAACTATCCAGGTAATCTCTGGAAGCATCGGTTAGTCCATTATAAAAGATATCAAGTATTTCATTTTTCTTAAGAGGATGATTAGGCAAAGCATTAAGTAACTTGAGAAGCCTCCCCCAAGCTTGTGGGAGACTCTCTTCTTTAATTTGCACAAAGTTTTATATTTCCTTTAAAGCAGCTTGTTTCTTATGAGCAGGAACCAGGATCAAGAGAATTAAACCATATCTTAGCATCACCCTTTAATGAGAACGGAAATATTTTAAGGATATAAAAGTAGCGAGATCTCTCATCATTAGTGAATAGGGTGGCTATATCATTCAATTTAGTAAGATGTGCCACAACAGTTTCAGATTCATAGCCATGAAAAGGATCAGATTCAACTAAAGTAATTATATCAGGATCAACAGAGAATTCATAATCCTTATCAGTAACACAGATAGGTGAAGTAGCAAAAGCAAGGTCAGGTTTCATCCTAGCATTTAGAGATTGCTTATTCCATTTAGCTAATAACCTTTTGAGTTCATATCTATCTTTGCAAGCTAAAATAGCTAAAGAAGCTTCTTGTTCAAATAAATAACCCTGGGGAATAACAAGTGATTCTTCATCATCACTTTCATCATCATAATCAGATTCAATATTTTCAATCTCTCTATCCCTAGCAAGTCGTTCCTAGAGAAAATTACCAAGTGGCACAGTAGTATCAAGCATAGAAGTAGTTTCATCATAAGTATCATGTATAGCAGAAGTAGCATCATCAATAACATGCGACATATCAGAACGAATAGCAGAAGCAGGTTTAGGCGTCGCAAGCTTACTCATAACAGAAGGTGAATCAAGTGCAGAGCTAGATGGCAGTTCCTTACCTCCCCTCACAGTTGAGGGATAAATTGTTGTCTTAGCGTCTTTCAAATTCTTCATAGTGTCCAGCAGATATAAATCCCAAGTGACTCAAAGAATAGAGCTATGCTCCCTGGCAACAGCGCCAGAAATTAGTCTTGATAACCCACAAGTATAGGGGATCGCAACAGCTTTCGAGGGTAGAGTATTCAACCCAAATTTATTGATTTGACACAAGGGTAGCCAAAGAATATTCTCAAGTATTAGCAGCTGAGTTGTCAATTCAACCACACCTGGAAACTTAGTATCTGCAGCAAAGTGTTTAGCAGCAAAGTAATATGATAGTGGTGGCAACGGTAACAAAACTGTAATGAAAGCAAAGTAATATTTTTGGTATTATGTAGTGATTGTAACAATAGCAACGGGAAAGTAAATAAGCGTAAACCAATATATGGAAAGCTCGTAGGCATCGGATCAGTGATGGATAATTATGTCGGATGTGGTTCATCATGTAACAGTCATAACATAGGGTGACACAGAACTAGCTCCAATTCATGAATGTAATGTAGGCATGTATGCCGAATATAGTCATACGTGCTTATGGAAAAGAACTTGCATGACATCTTTTGTCCTACCCTCCTGTGGCAGTGGGGTCCTAATGGAAACTAAGGGATATTAAGGCCTCCTTTTAATAGAGAACCGGAACAAAGCATTAGCACATAGTGAATACATGAACTCCTCAAACTACGGTCATCACTGGTAAGTATCCCGATTATTGTCACTTCGGGGCTAACGGATCATAACACATAATAGGTGACTATAGACTTGCAAGATAGGATCAAGAACTCTTGTATATTGATGAAAACATAATAGGTTCAGATCTGAAATCATGGCACTCGGGCCCTAGTGACAAGCATTAAGCATAGCAAAGTCATAGCAACATCAATCTCAGAACATAGTGGATACTAGGGATCAAACCCTAACAAAACTAACTCGATTACATGGTAAATCTCATCCAACCCATCACCGTCCAGCAAGCCTACGATAGAATTACTCACGCACGGTGATGAGCATCATGAAATTGGTGATGGAGGATGGTTGATGATGACGACAGCGACGAATCCCCCTCTCCAGAGCACCGAACGGACTCCAGATCAGCCCTCCCGAGAGGTTTTAGGGCTTGGCGGCGGCTCCGTATCGTAAAACGCGATGAATTCTTCTCTTCTATTTTTTTCTCCCCAAGAGCAAATATATGGAGTTGGAGTTGGAGTCGGGAGGTCTCCAGGGGGCCCACGAGGTAGGGGGGCGCCCCCACCCTCGTGGACAGGGTGTGGGCCCCCTGGTCTTCATCTTTGGTGAGGATTATTTATTATTTATTTTAAGATATTCCGTGGAGTTTTAGGTCATTCCGAGAACTTTTGTTTTCTGCACATAAAACAACATCATGGCAGTTCTGCTGAAAACAGTGTTAGTGCTGGTTAGTTCCATTCAAATCGTACAAGTTAGAGTCCAAAACAAGGGCAAAAGTGTTTGGAAAAGCAGATACGATGGAGACATATCACTTATCGCACGGCATTACGGGACAAAGTGCATTAAATGCGCTACGTAGGTGTCCATTAGCTTTATCGGGGATGGGAATGAGGCACGCCCCGTCCGTCGCCGCTCCGCCTCGCTTCGACACGCGCCCAGGCTAGCGATGCATGCAGCGCCATGTAGGCAGGCAAGCAACTGAGGTGGCGCAGTGGTAGGGCCTTCATGAAGATCTGCATGCCACCATGCAGGTGCTTGCTGATTTGGCCTGGAAGCTGCATGTTGCCATGCAGGTGCCTGCCCAGCTGGTTGAGCTGGCAGCTGCATGCAAACGGCAGCGGAGTCTTGGCTGGCATAGTCCTGGCAGTGGCCATGCTGATGCCCTCAGCAAGGGTCTTTCCATGGCGTTGCTGTCATCCCCGGCAAGGGTCTTGCCGGGGGTCTTGTGGATTTCCTCGGCTAGGATCCTGCCGAGGGTTGCCGTCTTCTAGTCCTCATCTGATCTCATATATCTATGGTCTTCTCAAAGATCTTCATGCCACCACGGAGGTGCCTCCCGAGCCCTGGTCCCACGTAGTTGTTGCCGGCGTCCGGAACCTTTGGGCTCAAGGGTGGCTCGCTCTGCTGGCGTCGGGAAGTTGCCCCGGCAAGGCTCTTGCTGGGGCTGCGGGGGGCCGTCTCGGCAAGGATCTTGCCGAGGGAGTCCACCTCGCCCTCTTGCCCTCCTACGCTTCTGGTCTTGGTGTCGCCTTGGTTGTCTTGTGCTTCGGCTTCTCTCCAGCTTCCCTTCAATGCACTGCTAAGTGTGGCCGTGGCGCGTGGCTCTTACTGCCCGTGCACAAGTGAAGGGGTCAAAAGGAGAGCCCCTACTTTTGTACACCGACAGGAGCCCCCGGGCCTGGGTCACACATAAGCATGACGCGTTGTTGGGCCAGGCCCAGAACTGTGTGCGGGCAGGTGGGGCAGATTTTACCGCAATAACTTCTCGTCCGCTATGCTTCCCCACGACCCGCGTTGAACGCACGACGTGGAGGGTCGTGCGTGACATGGGGTTCATGCGTGGGGCGGTTCCCGCACGCATGCATCACATCATAGTTAATGGGAGAGTAGGTGGCCCGCGCCTTCCCCATAAAAAGAGGAATAACCACGAGCGCGCTGCTCACTTTACCCCCTGCATCTTCTCCAATCTCGGAACCACTGCCCCTTTCTCCTTCCTTCTCAAGCTTCTGCCCCTTCTTGCCGCCGCTGCGTCTTCGCTGTCCTCCGCCCCTCGCCTCTCGCAGCTGCCATGGCCCCCCAAACCAACAAGGGCAAAGGAATGGCCAAGGATGCCGGAGCGACGGAGCCACCGGAGAGTGAGCTGGCGGCGCGGCGGACACAGCTTGCCTACTTCCCCTCGACGGTCGACGTGTTTGAGCTCCGGGGGCCCTGTGGGGGTGCAATATGGGGGAGGTGATGGGGTATCCAGCCACGCGCGTCGTCCCCGCCAACTGCGCCGAGGCCGCCTCGAATCGGTACCAGTTTTTTGTCGACTACTTCTCTTGCGGCCTCTGCCCCCCTTTCTCCGATTTCTTCAATGATGTCATGCACACATTTGGCTTCCACCTCCTGGACTTTACTCCAAATGCTATGTCATCCATGGTCCTTTTTGCCCACCTCTGTGAGGGTTTCGCCGGACTCGTCCCCAACACGACGCTCTTCTGCCATTACTTCTAGCATCGCATCCAGGGGGAGGCGCCATCTCTGGTTGCGTCGCCTGGATCGCGAGGTCCAAAGGGGCATACCCAGAGGGTGCCCAGAAGGAGAGGTGGGAAGAATGGTGGGGCCGGTGGTGCTGGATCAAGGAGGACGACCCACAAGAGTTCTGTCGGGTTCGCCACGCGCCGCCGGTTCGCAGGCCCGACTGGGGCGATGTCGACGCCCAGGACAACAAGCTCAAGATCGCTATCACCCGAATTCTTCGCCTCACCGAGGCCGGGTTCACCCTTGAGATGATCGGGGTGGATTTCATCCACCGCCGAATCGCTCCGCTTCATAACAAGGGGAGGCCGGCCTGGCTCTTCACGAATGCGGCTGATATCATGAGGCTTCGCCCTAGCCTCGACCACAACTTCACGGTCCTGGCACACGCTCACTTCTGCCAGCAGCTCTTCCTGCTTGACATGGGCCGCGACGGCAGGGCCGAGAGGTCCGGCAAGGCCGCGAAGGCCGGCAAGGTCGCCAAGGGCCCTTGTTTGGGTTGCCGGCGGGGGTGGTCCCGCTGAGAAATAATTTGCGTCGGAACAACATCATCGCCATGATGCCGGACTTCAACGCGCATGGCCCCGTCCCCAATTGGGCTGAGCTGTCGGAGGAGCAGGTGCAGGAGTTCTTCGACAGTCTGGAGGAGAAGTACGTCCGTGATGAGCCACGGCTCGTCCAGGACACTACCCAGGCGGATCTGGACTACATCGCTGCTAGGCCGGCGGAGGCGGAGCTCGCGAGGGAGGTCGGCAGTGCCAGCGGCATGGAGGACAAGGCCGCGATGGTAGCAGTGGAGAAGGAACTCACCCAATGGGCGGAGTCTGCTGGGGAGGCCAGCAGCGCCTGCACCGGGCCCCCTCTCATCAAGGATGACGACGATGAGTCGTCCGAGGAGGAAGCTGAAGCTGTCGAGCCCCCAGCCGTGGGGAAAGGGTGAGTCCTGCGGCGGGCTGCGCAACCCCGACATGCCCAGGAGATGTCCACGCGCCAAACGAGGGCCGCGACGTCTAAGAAGTTGGTGAAGGCCGCAGTGGCGAAGAAGAAAGCATCTGCCTCTTCTTCGTCCAAGCGTTCCCCAACTCTGCCTGCTTCCCCTCCTCCACCTGCTTCCCCTCCTCCCACAGGCAACGACACAGAGGTCTTCTTTGACCTCGGGTCTCTCAGCCCGAGGAGGAAGAGGAAGGCAACAAAAGAGGACGTGGAGGACGAGTAAGTGTCGTTTCCTTTTGTCATCTCTGACTCCTCTAATTGTGCTTCTTATCTTGACTTGTTTTCGTCTCGGCAGGGATGTGGAGACACTGGCCCAGAGGGTGAAGAGGGCCAGGTCTTCGGCAGGCGGCCAGCCCCCGGCGGGCACCTCTAAGGTGCCACTGGTGGTGGTGAGTAGCCCGGACAGCAGCCCCAGGAGCAGCCCCCAGCGTAAGTTCGCCACTCTCTCCCCATCGACATGCGTTGGGGGCACGATCCCTTGGTGCTGACCTTGCCATGATTGCAGGAGGAGGCCGGGAGCAGGAGGAGCCGCAGAGGGCTACCCCCAACACGCCGCCCCCATCGACCACACCGCCCCAAGGGGCGTCTCCGGCAAGGGCGCCAAGCACCGAGCCCATGCACACGGAGGAGGAGGAGGAGAACTCGGGCGCTGGTGGCTTCGCCTCAGCGCCAAATGTTGGCGGGGAGGGGACCTCTGCTTCCTTGCCCAGCATGGGTAAGCCACTTGGCTTCCATCCCTGCCTTTTCATTTTCCGTTCTTTGCTTCGCCTTACCCCCTTCTCAGTATACAGGTCCTTCTTCGGTGGATCCGGAGGACATAGGTACCGTCATCGAGGATGTTGCCAAGGGCGCCGCGGCGGAGGCCGACAAGATCACTGCCGAGGAGGCCGCCAGGGGCGCTGCTGAAGACGCCACCAAGGGGCCCACTGGGGAGCCCAGCAAGGCTACTGCCGAGGAGGCTGGCAAGGGGCCTCCCGGGGAGGCCGACGAGGCCACTGCCGAGGAGGAGCTGGTGGATGACCAGCCTTCCTCCTCTGCTGCCTCTGGCTCCAGTAGGTACCTGAGGGTGAGCGACGACCTTTCGTCCACCTTCCAGGGTCGTCGAGCTCCAGGGCACCCATCGAGGGAGAGGTGTTCGACGAAGAGGTGCTTGTCGCCGCCAGGCTCGAGGTTGTTGACAAGCCGAGCGCCGGTGGCGATGGTTCCCAGGAGGAGCGGCTTCTCCAGGCCATGGGTACCAACTTCCGGAAGCTCCAGGCGCTCCACCGCGCCCGCCTGGACAAGGCCAAGTCCAGGATGGCAACGGTGGACAAGGAGGAGGCGGACCTCAAGGTACGCATCGCCGAAACACAGACTTGGTTCCGCCAAGCTTGTGAGGAGCTGAAGGCCGCCCAGGGCGAGCTGGCCAAGCGCAAGGTGGAGCTCACCATGAAGCGGGCCGACATTGAGAAGGCCCAAGAGACGGCGGAGAACTCGGCCGCCGCAGCCGAGGCCGCTCGAGCCCAGCACCAGGCTGCACTGAACTCCCCGGAGGAGGACCTTGCCGCGCGTGAGGAGAAGCTTGCCGCAATGCTCCGTGGCAACGATGAGGAGGTGGAGAAGCTCGTCGTGGAGCGGACCCAGGAGCTAGAGCAGAGGCACAGGGAGGCACTCAATGCCCAGGCTCAGGTTCATGCCGACAAGACGAAGGAGCTGGAGGTGGAGCGGGACGGGCTGAAAAACTAGGTCATGACGCTGTCCAAGGAGAAGGACAGCTCAACAGCGCTCTGACGGAGGTGCAGGGCGCGGTCCTTGGTAGGGCTGGGGAGCTCTCCGAGGCCAACAACTCCATCAAAGACCTCAAGCTGAAGCTGCAGGGTCTCGAGGGGATGTTGTCGGAGATCAAGGCCCGGGAGGAGACCCTGACCAAGAATCTGGAGACCGAGAAGCAGCTGGGGAAGAACGAAGCCGCCAACCACAAGGATTTTGTGGAAGGCGAGAACCGCTGGATCGGGCATCTCGAAGGCGTCGCCGGCAGGATCACCACGCAGCTGGCTACCATGGGGATGCCCAATGTGAGGTATACCCCAGAGCGCAACGCGGGCCCCACGCCAGGCTGGCCATCTTCTTCGAGGGTGTCCTCGGGGCCCTGGAGCAGCTCCACTCCAACCAGGCGGCCTCCCTGGCCGATGAGTCCCGGAGGCTTTGCCAGGGTGCAATGACCAAGGTTCTCACAAAGGTGGTGCACTGGAACCCCAACCTCGACTTCGTCGCCGCGCTGGAGAGCTTGCTGGAGGATGCAGACCTCACGACGCTTAGGGAGCGTATCAAGCCCATCATCAGCCTCATCGACAGAATCGAGAGGGTGGAGGGCCAGCGCCAGGATTAGGCACCCCGTTTCTCATTGCCTCTGCGAGTTCATGGCCAAGAAAATTTATATCTTTAGTTAGAACTGCTTCAACAACTGATGTAATATAACTCTGCAGTACTTTTGGTATGATGCATGTTATCTTCCTGTTCGATCTTCCCTTAGCATGTTCACCCTATGTTAAACGGGTAGGCTCGCCAGCGTGTAAACCCAGGGAGGCACCTTGAGGATGGATCCCCAATGGCCTGATGGGTGTGCTTGCTGCCGAGCGAACCACCTTACCGCTATCAACGCGGCCGCTCGAACCGTGGAGCTTGACTGGAGTTAGAATTGAGAGCGTTGCCAATCGTGGAAGGCTACCCTGCCACTCTCGACGCGCCCACTTGAGCTATTGAGCGGACTCAAAACAGGACAAGGGCGTTGCCAATTGTGGAAGGGCCCCTTTGCGTGCAGGCTTTCGTACATAGGGCAGGACCTTCGATAACAATAACCTCATATATAAAAAATGAAATTGCTTAAAATTTCGTATGACTTAGCTTCCCTGTTGCCGCACCGGTGTCCTTCGCGCTTGCAGGCGGTGTCGTTCTCTTGGCCGTCTTCTTCTCTGGAACCCATGGCCACGAGAAACTGCTAAGCCGGCCGCTAAACCAGATTCTCACAACTGTGCGCCCCCTACCTGGCGTGCCAATGATGTTGGTGCAAACGACACCTATGGGATCACTGGGATCCCTTCTACGGTCGGCGGGCGCGGGGTCGTGAGAAGAGCAGGTTTAGGAGCAAGCACACGGATCGTTTACCTAGGTTCGGGCCAGGAGGATGCGTAAAACCCTAGTCCTGCTTTGGTGGATGTATTGAGTGTTCTTAAGCTTTTTGAACTAGCTACAATGGCTATCCCCATTCCAAAAAGGCGAATCCCTCTCCTGGTCACCTCGGGCCTCCTTTTATAGGAAAAGGGGTTGCCATAGTGGCACACAGGAGGTGGAAAGGCCTGCAGTGCGCGAGCTTATCGCACGGCATCACGGGACAAAATGTATTAAATGCTCTACGTAGGTGTCCATTAGCTTTATCGGAGACGGGAACGAGGCCTGCCCCGTCCGTCGCCGCTCCGCCTCGCTTCAACACGCGCCCAGGCTAGTGATGGATGCAGCGCCATGTAGGAAGGCAAGCAGCTGAGGTGGCGTGGTGGTAGGGCCTTCATGAAGATCTGCATGCCGCCACGTAGGTGCTTGCTAGTTTGGCCTGGAAGCTGCATGTTGCCATGCAGGTGCCTGCCCAACTGGTTGGGCTGGCAGCTGCATGTGAACGGCGGCGGAGTCTTGGCTGGTGCAGGCCTGGCAGTGGCCCTGCTGATGCCCTCGGCAAGGGTCTTGCCGGGGCCCCGGCAAGGGTCTTGCCTTAGCGTTGTTGTCATCCCTGGCAAGGGTCTTGCCGGGGGTCTTGTGTATTTCCTCAGCTCAGATCCTGCCGAGGGTCGCCGTCTTCTGGTCCTCATCTGATCTCATATATCTATGGTCCTCTCAAAGATCTGCATGCCACCACGGAGGTGCCTCCAGAGCCCTATTCCCACGTAATTGTTGACGGCATCTGGAAACTTTGGGCTCAAGGGTGGCTCGCTCTGCTGGCGTCGGGCAAGTTGCCCCGGCAAGGCTCTTGCCGGGGCTGCGGGGGGCCACCTCGGCAAGGATCTTGCCGAGGGAGTCCACCTCTCCCTCTTGCCCTCCTGCGCTTCTGGTCTTGGCGTCACCTTGGTTGTCTTTTGCTTCGGCTTCTCTCCAGCTTCCCTCCTCTGCCCTGCTAAGTGTGGCCGCGACGCATGGCTCTGACTGCCCATGCACAAGTAAAGGGGTCAAAAGGAGAGCCCCTACTTTTGTACACCGATAGTTAGATTGACGATGCATATGTATGTTACACCACACTTCAAGACAACGATGGGGTGATACGTCTCCAATGTATCTATAATTTTTGATTGTTCCATGCTATTATATTATCAACCTTGGATGTTTTATATGCATTTATATGCTATTTTATATGATTTTTGGGACTAACCTATTAACCTAGAGCCCAGTGACAATTTATGTTTTTTATTTGTTTTGGAGTATCGTAGAAAAGGAAAACCAAACGGAGTCCAATTGACCTGAAATTTCACAGAGATCATTTTTGGACCAGAAGAAGCCCACGGAGTACCAGAGGTGGGCCAGAAGTGCCCTGAGGACACCACGAGGGTGGGGAGTGCGCCCCCTGCCTAATGGCTGCCTCGGGGACCCCCTTGACTTGTCCCTGACTCCAATACCTCTTATATAACTCAAAACTTCCGGAAAGAAACCTAGATCGGGAGTTCCGCCGCCGGAAGCCTCCGTAGCCATCAAGAACCAATCTAGACCCGTTTCAGCACCCTGCCGGAGGGAGGGAATCCCTCTCTGCTGGCCATCTTCATCATCCCGACGCTCTCCATGATGAGGAGGGAGTAGTTCACCCTCGGGGCTGAGGGTATGTACCAGTAGCTATGTGTTTGATCTCTCTCCCTCGTGTTCTTGATTTGGCACGATCTTGACGTATCGCGAGCTTTGCTATTATAGTTGGATCTTATGATGTTTTCTCCCTCTACTCTCTTGTGATGGATTGAGTTTTCCCTTTGTAGTTTTCTTATCGGATTGAGTCCTTATGGATTTGAGAACACTTGATGCATGTCTTGCATGTGCTTATCTGTGGTGACAATGGGATATCACGTGATCCACTGGATGTATGTTTTGGTGATAAAACTTGCGGGTTTCGTTACCTCGTGAACTTATGCATAAGGGTTGGCACACGTTTTTGTCTTGACTCTCCGGTAGAAACTTTGGGGCACTCTTTGAAGCTCTCTGTGTTGGTTGAATAGATAATCTGAGATTGTGTGATGCATATCGTATAATCATACCCACGGATACTTGAGGTGACATTGGAGTATCTAGGTGACATTAGGGTTTTGGTTGATTTGTGTCTTAAGGCGTTATTCTAGTACAAACTCTATGATAGATTGAACAGAAAGAATAGCTTCGTGTTATTTTACTATGGACTCTTTAATAGATCGATCAAAAAGGATAACTTTGAGGTGGTTTCGTACCCTACAATAATCTCTTCGTTTGTTCTCCGCTATTAGTGACTTTGGTGTGACTCTTTGTTGCATGCTGAGGATAGTTATATGATCCAATTATGTTATTATTGTTGAGAGAACTTGCACTAGTGAAAGTATGAACCCTAGGCCTTGTTTACTAGCATTATAATACAGTTTGTGCTCACTTTTCCCACTTGCTACCTTGCTGTTTTTATATTTTCAGATTACAAAAACCTATATCTACCATCCATATTGCACTTGTATCACCATCTCTTCGCCGAAATAGTGCACCTATAAAATTTACCATTGTATTGGGTGTGTTGGGAACACAAGAGACTCTTTGCTATTTGGTTGCAGGGTTGCTTGAGAGAGACCATCTTCATCCTACGCCTCCCATGGATTGAGAAACCTTAGATCATCCACTTGAGGCAAATTTGCTACTGTCCTACAAACCTCTGCACTTGGAGGCCCAACAATGTCTACATGAAGAAGGTTGTGTAGTAGACATCACGGGGATTCGTATATGCATGCATGCGTGCATATATAGTATATGCGCTCAAACTTAATTAGGTCTGAATCTCACCATGACCTATACTACGATAATAGTAACCAAATGAAGAATCCGCCATGGCAACATATCTTGTTGTTGGTCAAGGTGATCATGGATGTCCACACGGGCCCACGAATATATAGGCTTGTCGCCAATAACCACGCGAGGGAGTGTATTGTTCGAAGGCAACCATTACATGCATATGTATGGAGGTGATGTGTGCATGCATGTTTGAATACACAACATTGATCTGGTGCGTGTGTCAAAAATCGTACACTAGCTCCCAACATAGAGCGAGATCGGTTCATGATGGTGTCGTTGTACTTGCCACTTCCACTTGATGTGAGGGATTCATGCGTACACATGCATATGTGTGTGCTCAAAGTGTATCATGCATGTCATCCCAGAGAAAAAATAATAATCCCCTCCTAAGTCAAATTAACCTCTCTTGTTGTCAGGCAAAAAAAAAGTGATGGACCAAGTGGGCCCACAGATGGAAAGCATCGATATCGCTGATAACCGCTTAAGTGGGTGCGAGAGGACAACCACCACCATTTTGCATGTGGGCCAAACATATATATGTTGAATACCCAAAATGCACAACTTTGATGTGCCACATGCCTCAAAAACCGTAAACCATGCACCCACACCGAGCGAGGTTCATATCAAGCGTACTACATATGATGGTCCCCTTCCCCCCTCTTCACCGCATACTATATGCTCCTGCCATAATATATGTACAAGTACAACCCAAAAGAATCCTCATCGATGGTGAAATTAATTAACCTCTCCCGAAGTAGGTCGAAGTGATGCATGCATGCATGCATCGACGATGGCCTTGTGGGCACACAGATGGAAGCGTCACACGTGAGTATCCTAGCTAGGATATATATGCATGTGGCCCAAAAAGGTGTTGTGTGATGTTTGAATAACCAATTTCGCAATTTTGATGTGGCATGTGCCTCGGAAACCAAAAAGTCGACAATGAGTGAGGTGTACTTGTTCACGGACGCATACATATAGTATATATGCTAGTCCCCTCCCACCTCTTCGACGCGTACTATATACCACCATAACATAAACACAAAAGATTATACCTTGCTGTTCAAATTAACCTCACTATCGGCTATTCGTCAAAGTGATGGATGACGACCTCCCGGGCCCATAGAAAGCGTCACACGCGAGTATCGAGTGTCGTGTAGGACAACCATCGACTGCATGTGGCCAAAACATTTATGTATGAAAGGGTTGTGTAATGTTTTAAATAACGATTTCACGACTCTGATGTGGCACCAGCCTGCCTAACAAAATGACCAACCCACACGGTGGCTCACAACTCGTAGTGTACTGTGAGCCACCCGCCACCCCCAGACGCACACACCCATACACACACACCGTGAATCCACCGTAACTATGATACATGTTAAATTAATTATCCTGCGGTGAACATACATGTTACAAAAGGAGGGACGTTTCAATTTCAAAAAATTCATAGAGATCATTAAGATGTTTTAGTACATTGATTGATTGATTTTCTATGGGTATAATGTGCAAAAATCAAATCTGAGCTACATGCACACGTGACAGTGCACCTAAATGGATTGCAAAAACACATGTGTCTCACTTGGTGCATGTTTACTCCCCGTGCAACAAATTTCAAACATTGAGATTATTGATTTTTAAATTCTAGTACATCCAAAACTTATTTGAAGTTCATGAAACTTATTGTGTTGTCATATGGACACCAATACAAAGTGGCATTGTACTTTTTTGTCTAATTTGAGACCAGTTTTGATGTAATCTTTATCTAATTACAGACAGGAGATTATAAATAATTGGGAACCAATATCCCAAACGGATTATTTATTCAAACCATGAGCATTAGACCAACAATGGGTATGTGCCATGCTTCGGTTAAGCAATAAAGCGACAACATTAATCATCCAAATAGAAAAACAATATACGTGCCGCCATGCGACCCGTGTGGCGTGCGAGCAGGCATGAGTTGATGGGACGCATGCGAGCAGTCCGCCGTGCAGGCAGACGGGTGAGGGAGTCCTGGACTAAGGGTTCCTCGGGCGTCCGGCCTGTTATCTATGGGCCGGACTGATGGGCTGTGAATATATGAAGACCGAAGACTGTACCCGTGTCCGGATGGGACTCTCCTTGGCGTGGAAGGTAAGCTTAGCAAACGACTATGAAGATTCCGTCTTATGTAACCGACTCTATGTAACCCTAGATTCCCCCGGTGTCTATATAAACCGGAGGGTGTAGTCCGGAAAGGATATACTCAATACCGTAGTCATACAGGCTAGACTTCTAGGGTTTAGCCATTACGATCTCGTGGTAGATCAACTCTTGTAATACTCATATTCATCAATATCAATCAAGCAGGAAGTAGGGTATTACCTCCATAGAGAGGGCCCAAACCTGGGTAAACATCATGTCCCCTGTCTCCTGTTACCATCAACCCTAGACACACAGTTCGGGACCCCCTACCCGAGATCCGCCGGTTTTGACACCGACATTGGTGCTTTCATTGAGAGTTCCTCTATGCTGTCGCTGAAAGGTTTGATGGCTCCTTCAATCATCAATAATGACGTTGTCTGCGGAGAAACTTTCTTCCCCAGACAGATCTTCGTGTTAGGCGGCTTCACACTGCGGGCCAACTTGTTTGGCCATCTGGAGCAGATCGAAAGCTACGCCCTGGCCGTTAAGTCAGATTCGGGAGCTTGAACTACATCGCGGACATCCGTGGACACTTGATCTTCGCCAGATTCAATACCGCGGTGGCCGCTCTCAGTCACCTAGATGATCTTGACCTAAATCTGTCATCAGGCCGCATCCAGGAGATCGCTCGTGTAACCTCTTTGGCCCTAGAATCGGAGCAGGCCGTGCCATCCAAAGACAGAAGGATTAACCCCACCTCGGAGGCCGCAGATTCCATGGCGTTGGAGCTGTACATGGACCTGGTCTCACACGATGCCTATGCCACCGGAACACCGGACTCGTCTCCGGCCGCAGGTTCCGAACCGCGCGAGCCCGCGAATGCCGAGCTTGATCGTTTATCGATCTTAAAATTCAGCGTCGCAGACATCTTCCAGCAGTCGCCTTTGGGCAATCTGCTGAACTCATTAAAAAACATGTCCTTGGAGGAGGACTCTCAGCCGAACTCTATCCGGCTCAAACTAGGGGCTGACGATGGAGAATTTTACTTCCCACCGCCACCCACTTCATAGCCACAGTCGAGGATTCGACCGATACACTTGATTACGACTCCGAGAATATCGACGGCATGGACAATGATGCTGATGACAACAAAGACCCCGTTGATACAACCAATGAACAAGATGCACGGGAAGATAGGCACGTTAGCCCTGCTAAAAAGGCCACACACGAAGATTCAGAGGACGACAATTACCTTCCGCTCTCTGAGGATGAGGTGGGCCTCGGCACTGAGGATTTCATCGTGCCTGAGGAACCTCGTGTGCAGGAGAGCTTTAAGCGCCAACTAATAGCCACTGCAAGGAGCCTGAAAAAGAAGTAGCAGCAGCTTCAAGATGACCAAGATATGCTCAATGATAGATGGACCGAAGTCCTAGCACCGAAGAATACGGCCTTAGTGGACCAGCCAAAAGCTACCCGAATCATAGATTGCTATCCCATGGAGACGATGAGGCACTGGAGCCTGTACCATCATCGCACAATGCGGCAGGTCGACCACAACTGGGCCCAGGTAAAGCGGCAACTCAAGCCGAACACCAGACCGTCCCACCTCGGAGTAAAAGCAAGAACAAAACAGCTCGGGTTATACATATGACCGTCAACAAGACTTGGGTAGCAAAGCAGAACACTCAAGAGTGATCTACAGATCGCAAGGACATACCTTGACACATGACGACGACCACCTATTCGGACGCGACAAACTTAGCCACACCTGGGCTGAAAACCGCAAGTGGACTCTGTCGGAGATACGTCGTAGTGTGGCCCTACATAGAGGCGCCGCACACCCTCTTTGCTTCACAAATGAAGTAATGGAGCGTGAATTCCCAGATGGTTTCAAACCCATGAATATCGAATCATACGATGGAACAACGGATCCCACGGTATGGATCGAGGACTTCCTCCTCCATATCCACATGGCCCGCGGAGACGACCTTCATGCCATCAAATACCTACCACTAAAACTCAAAGGACCAACTCTGTACTAGTTAAATAGTCTGCCGGAAAATTCTACCGGTAGTTGGGAGGATTTGGAGGATGCCTTTCGCAACAACTTCGAAGGAACATATGTTCAGCCACCGGACGCCGATGACTTAAGTAACATTGTCCAGCAGCCCGAAGAATCATTCAGGAAGCTCTGGACCAGGTTCCTAATTAGAAAGAACCAAATCGTCGACTGTCCGGACGCGGAGGCCCTTGCGGCCTTTTAACATACGTCCGGGATGAATGCCTTGCACGCCACCTCGGTCAAGAAGGACCTAGATCCATGACAGCTCTTACCGCTCTAATGACCCACTTTTGCGCGGGAGAAGACATCTGGCTCGCTCGTAGAAGCAACAGCGCCAGTGACTCGGGCACTGCCGAAATTTGAGACGACAATGGAAAGCCACGACGAAGCAGACACAACAATCGCAGTGATAATGAAAGATCACGCGACACAGCGGTCAACAGCGGATTTAGCAATCCCAAGCCCGGTCAATGGAAAAAGCCATTCAAGGCAAACAGAGACGGACCATCCAAACTAGACAGGATATTGGACCAGCCCTGCCAGATTCATGGCCACCCCAATAAACCAGCTAATCAGACCAACAGAAGCTGATGGGTCCTCAAGCAGGCCAGCAGACTCAACGCCGAACACAATGGAAATGGGACACCAGGCAATAGGGACAACAGAGCAGCTAACCAGCTAAATGCCGGAGAACGGAAGCAATTTCCCCATGAAGATCGATCAAATCCTAAACAGAAATAGCAGTTCGGCTTCCGTTGCCCATCTCGTATACCCGTTAAAACTATACCGTGCATACATAATTACGCACCCAAGATATCATGGGCATTGACGGAAGCACAATACGGACAAGTCTGCAAGCACTCTGGTAACATTCTTTAAACCACTTTCCTATTTTCTTTTGTTTCGTTATCTCTTAAAAACAGGTGGTGTAAAGGGGAAACACCTACGACCGACCCCATTGGAGTTCGGATCCGTACACTCACCTATGGGGCTACTCCCTTCAAGGACTCCCCTCGCTAAGGACAGGTGGCGCAGACGTGTGACAGGAGGTCCAAAATAACTTTTTGTAGACCGCACTCTCTTTTCGAGCCTGTAACATGCCTTTTTCCTCTGCCTTCGACCCAGGGCATCTCAAATTGCCGGGGTCGTGGCCTTTATGTATATCAAGTAACCATTGGCACATCACTCAGGTCCCAGTTCAAATTATCCGAATTAATCACTCGCATCCTTTCACAAAATGAATACACCTCCTATGGTTATTTCATAGGTATACCCTGGCTTAACTTGCCAGGGGCTCGGTACGGGAACAAATGAGTCGCCAACAAAGTCCGAACAACTTTTACAGCATACTTTAGCGTCGCGAGTTTGGCCTTATATGCATCAGCTCCGAATCATGTCTTGGGTCAATAGTTGGCTTGCCCGGCTCCTGTGTTTGCTATCCTACGTTCCGCTCTATCGGCTAGGGTAGTAAAGGGAGAACTACTGCGATTGTGCTACCGGTTCACCTGGTGACGCACCTCAGTAGAGAAAGCCGAAAACCGACTATCATGATGTGGCGAGAGCTAGTCAACCACTCGATGGCTTGTCGGAATCTCTAGTGATTCCTCCGTGTCATACTAAGGACCTCTTTTCCAGTCAATTATGTAAATGCATCGTATGAGTAAGCCGCATACATACTAGGGGCTATGTCGTAGACCCATCGTAAAACTCCTATGGCTAAGTGAAAGTGTTAACACCCTATAGTCTGGTTGCCTGGTTTGCCGCACTAACACCTCCTTCACGGACCAAGACGTTGGGTCAAGAGTGATCAGATGCTTTTTTGAGCACCCCTGTACTTCCTACAAGGGACTGAAGCCGACGACTGGAAAACTTTTAGATTATATTAAAACAGCCGCACAAGAGGAACACAAGTTTTCGAGCAAAATATACAAATAAGATTTACTATAAAATTGTCTCGCACAATTCTCATACACTTCACTCGAACATTATGTCTTTCGAGCATTGACCCTCTATCAAGCGGGTGACTACAAGGTCGTCTTCAAAATAATGCTCCGATTCGTGGCAGTCCTTGCCCTTGGGTGGACTCTTCACCGCAACATCGATGGCCTTCATATTCCCCCAGAACGTCTTGACTCGGGCAAAAGCCACCCGTGCACCCTCGATGCACACCGATCGCTTCACAGCGTCGATATGTGGCACTGCATCAATAAGCCGCTGCACCAAACCGAAGTAACTGTTCGGAACAGGCTCAGTTGTCCATAACCGGATTATGACATTCTTAATGGCAGCACCAGATATCCTATGAAGCTCGTTCCACTGGGACATCCGCTCATTCAGCAACAGGGGGTGCTTCGAGGTGCCGAATTCTGACCAGAAAAGCTTCTCAGTTGTGTACCCTTCTCGCGCCTGATAATACTGCGCCGCATTGGAAGAACTCTTCGGCAAGTCTAAAAACTCATCTGGAGAACTCCACAATTGGTTAAGCTGAGTATAGTTCGGATCGTCAAACTTAGCCTGTAGCAAAAATGGCTTTCCAGCTGGAATCTCCCTAGCTTGCCGGATCTCCTCACGGGCCGCTCTGGATTCAGACCACGCTTCTCTCACCTCTCGTAGGGCCTTGTCAAATTCAGCTGTTTTGGCTTCATTCTCCTTCTCAAGGAGTTCACACCGGCTAGAAACACTTTTTAGCTCGAGCGCCATCGCGGATATCTTCTCCTCGTCTCGACGTCGAGCAGCTCGTTCAGCTTTTAAGTCAGTTGATGCCTTCTCAGAAGCTGCATTACTACATCGGGCCTGCTCCTTGGCCCGGGCTAGCTCCGCCCGAATAATTTCAATGGCGGCAGCACCATCTGTAGCCAGGCACAACTTTCAGCGTCATGCTTATATCACAAAAATGTATGTGGAGGGAATGCTCTGAATACATACCTTGCGACTCATCAAGACGCATATTGATTAATGCAACGTCATCCCTGACTACATCAAGCTTCAGTTGCAGCTCGGCAATATCCGCAGTCTGGGTAGTAGCCAGGGGGAAGCAGCCTGTGTTCAAAGTTAATCAGATTAGTCCTCGGATATTTCTTTCGATCCTCTGATTCGCTTCCTATGCGAAGCCAACCTGAGTCTCAAGGGCTATTGTCTATATACATGTGTATTTTCTGAATAAAACACAATTCCACATATTACAGTACAAACCTCGAAGCCTCTCAGCAGACTCGCAAAGGCCTCATTCAATCCGCTCTTTGCGGATAGGACCTTTTTAACCACCATACCCATCAAGGTACGATGTTCCTCTGAAACGGACGCCTATCACAGCATGTTTGTCAAGATATCCGGCGCCTCTGGGTCTTCGGAGGCAGCCGCAGGAGTACGGTCACCCTTTGAAGGGATCCATTTGTTTGTATCCGGCCGCATTCCGGACTGTTCGGGATCTTCATTGTTGCTCCCCGGACCTTGGGCCGCTGAAGTATCACCTTCGTATAGCATCTTCGTCATCCCTCGCACCACTTGTTGGTCGGGGCAGACCCTCCGCGACGACACCTCAAGGTCATCTGCCCTATTGGATGGAGAAGCCGGTGGGGGTGTCTCGCTTTCCATCATCTCTGGGAGAAGGTCCCTCGAGGAAGAGGATTGTTGAAGGGGACTGCGCGCTGAGCTGCAAAATATATATATATATATATATATATATATATATATATATATATATATTCCAGACATCTTAAGAAAAGAACATGGTAGGTTTAAAACAACCTTGTTCACTTATGATTTGGCCGGAGGCTTGTCCTCGTCATGAGACTGCGCTTCAACGTCCTCCAGGCCCGGGCCACCCCCTAGAGGCATCTTGCCTCGCTTAGGAGCCTGCTTCTCCCAATCTTCGAAGGCAGCCCTCTTCTTCCTGGGAGGGAAGGGGATAGTGCCCCCCTTCACTTTTGTCTTCGGATGAGGGGATTTTTATTCCTCCGGACACAAAGTTCGAGGTTCCCTAGGAATAGAGGCCACCCTTGGTCCTCTTGCCCTCCACCTCGTCCTCCTTCTCCGGCATCTGGTATGGTGCTGGGGCCAGCATCCTTGTAAGGACATGATTCGCTGGACCCTCGGGTAGTGGGGCCGAACACATAATCAGTTCCGCCTTCTTTATCCAGCCCTGGAAAAACATAGCTTTCTTAGTACCATATTACTATATGCATGACCACAAAGTATTCGAAAGCTAAGTGCTTACCGGGGTATCCGGACGATTATAGTTAAGACAGCGTCCTCAGCAGTATCCGGCCAATGTTTTCGGTTCCTGAAAAATAACTTCCACATCCCTTTGTGTGTGACACCGAAGAAGTGTTGAATGGTTTGTGGTCCTTCTAGATTAAACTCCCACATGCGGCAAGGCCTGCGCTGGCAGGGCAGGATTCGGCGAACTAACATCACTTGGATCACGCTGACAAGATCGATATCTCCCTCGAGGAGGGTTCGGATGCGGCTTTGTAAGGTCCGCACTTCATCCACTAATCCCCAGTCAAGCCCCTTGTTGACCCATGACGCCGCTGTAGCGGTGGGCCGGGACGGAAGGTGGGGGCTACTACCTCTTGAGCACTATGTTGGTTTTCCCTTAAAGATGAAAGGGTGATGCAGCAAAGTAGCTAAGTATTTCCCTTAGTTTTTGAGAACCAAGGTATCAATCCAGTAGGAGGCTACGCGCGAGTCCCTCGCACCTACACAAAACAAATAAATCCTCGCAACCAAGGCGATAAGGGGTTGTCAATCCCTACACGGTCACTTACGAGAGTGAGATCTGATAGATATGATAAGATAATATTTTCTGTATTTTTATGATAAAGATGCAAAGTAAAATAAAAGCAAAGGAAATAACTAAGTGTTGGAAGATTAATATGATGGAAGATAGACCCGGGGGCCATAGGTTTCACTAGTGGCTTCTCTCAAGAGCATAAGTATTTTACGGTGGGTGAACAAATTACTGTTGAGCAATTGACAGAATTGAGCATAGTTATGAGAATATCTAGGTATGATCATGTATATAGGCATCACGTCCGAGACAATTAGACTGACTCCTGCCTGCATCTACTACTATTACTCCACACATCGACCTCTATCCAGCATGCATCTAGAGTGTTAAGTTCAAGGGAACAGAGTAATGCCTTAAGCAAGATGACATGATGTAGAGGGATAAATTCATGCAATATGATAAAAACCCCATCTTGTTATCCTCGATGGCAAAAATACAATACATGCCTTGCTGCCCCTACTGTCACTGGGAAAGGACACCGCAAGATTGAACCTAAAGCTAAGCACTTCTCCAATTACAAGAAAGATCAATCTAGTAGGCCAAACCAAACTGATAATTCGAAGAGACTTGCAAAGATAACCAATCATACATAAAAGAATTCAGAGAAGATTCAAATATTGTTCATAGATAAACTTGATCATAAACCCACAATTCATCGTCTCAACAAACACACCGAAAAAGAAGATTACATCGAATAGATCTCCACAAGAGAGGGGGAGAAATTTGTATTGAGATCCCAAAAGAGAGAAGAAGCCATCTAGCTAATAACTATGGACCCGAAGGTTTGAGGTAAACTACTCACACTTCATCGGAGGGGCCATGGTGTTGATGTAGAAGCCCTCCATGATCGATGCCTCCTCCGGTGGAGCTCCGGAACAGGCCCCAAGATGGGATCTCGTGGATACAGAAAGTTACAGCGGTGGAATTAGGGTTTTGGCTCCGTATCTGATCGTTTGGGGGTACGTAGGTATATATAGGAGGAAGGAGTACGTCGGTGGAGCAACAGGGGGCCCACGAGGGTGGAGGGCGCGCCCCCTACCTCGTGGCTTCCCTGTTGGTTGCTTGACGTAGGGTCCAAGTCTCCTGGATCTTGTTCGTTCGAAAAAGCACGTTCCCGAAGGTTTCATTAAGTTTGGACTCCGTTTGATATTCTTTTTCTGCGAAACTCTGAAATAGGCAAAAAATAGCAATTCTGAGCTGGGACTCCGGTTAATAGGTTAGTCCCAAAAATAATATAAATGTGAATAATAAAGCCCAATAATGTCCAAAACAGAAAATAATATAGGATGGAGCAATCAAAAATTATAGATACGTAGGAGACGTATCAAGCATCCCCAAGCTTAATTCCTGCTCGTCCTCGAGTAGGTAAATGATAAAAACAGAATTTTTGATGCAGAATGCTACTAGGCATAATTTCAATGTAATTCTTCTTAATTATGGTATGAATATTCAGATTCGAAAGATTCAAGACAAAAGTTTAATATTGACATAAAAAATAATAATACTTCAAGCATACAAACTAAGCAATTATGTCTTCTCAAAATAATATAGCCAAAGAAAGTTATCCCTACAAAATCATATAGTCTGGCTATGCTCTATCTTCACCACACAAAGTATTTAAATCATGCACAACCCCGATGACAAGCCAAGCAATTGTTTCATACTTTTGACATTCTCAAACTTTTTCAATCTTCACGCAATACATGAGCATGAGCCATGGACATAGCACTATATGTGGAATAGAATGGTGGTTGTGGAGAAGACAAAAATGGAGAAGATAGTCTCACATCAACTAGGCGTATCAACGGGCTATGGAGATGCCCATCAATAGATATCAGTGTGAGTGAGTAGGGATTGCCATTCAACGGATGCACTAGAGCTATAAGTATATGAAAGCTCAACAAAAGAAACTAAGTGGGTGTGCATCCAACTCGCTTGCTCACGAATGCCTAGGGCATTTTGAGGAAGCCCATCATTGGAATATGCAAGCCAAGTTCTATAATGAAAATTTTCCACTAGTATATGAAAGTGATATCATAGGAGACTCTCTGTCATGAAGATCATGGTGCTACTTTGAAGCACAAGTGTGGTAAAAGGATAGTAGCATTGTCCCTTCTCTCTTTTTCTCTCATTTTTTATTTGGGCCTTTTCTCTTTTTTTGTGGCCTCTTTTTTTTGGGTCCGGAGTCTCATCCCGACTTGTGGGGGAATCATAGTCTCCATCATCCTTTCCTCACTTGGGACAATGCTCTAATAATGATGATCATCGCACTTTTATTTACTTATAACTCAACAATTACAACTCAATACTTAGAACAAAATATGACTCTATGTGAATGCTTCCGGCGGTGTACCGAGATATGCAATGAATCAAGAGTGACATGTATGAAAGAATTATGAATGGTGGCTTTGCCAGAAATACGATGTCAACTACATGATCATGCAAAGCAATATGACAATGATGGAGCGTGTCATAATAATCGGAACAATGGTAAGTTGCATGGCAATATATCTCGGAATGGATATGGAAATGCCATGATAGGTAGGTATGGTGGCTGTTTTGAGGAAGGTATATGGTGGGTGTATGATACCGGCGAAAAGTGCGCGGTATTAGAGAGGCTAGTAATGGTGGAAGGAAGAAAAGTGCGTACAATCCATGGACTCAACATTAGTCTTAAAGAACTCATATACTTGTTGCAAAAATCTACAAGTTATCAAAGCAAAGTATCACGCGCATGCTCCTAGGGGGATAGATTGGTAGGAAAAGACCATCGCTCATCCCCAACCGCCACTCATAAGGAAGACAATCAATAAATAAATTATGCTCCGACTTCATCACATAATGGTTCACCATATGTGCATGCTACGGGAATCACAAACTTTAACACAAGTATCTCTCAAATTCACAACTAATCAACTTGCATGACTCTAATATCACCATTTTTATATCTCAAAACAATCATCAAGCATCAAACTTCTCTTAGTATTCAACACACTCATAAGAAAGTTTTTACTAATCTTGTATACCTAGCATATTAGGATTATTTAAGCAAATTACCATGCTATTTAAGACTCTCAAAATAATATAAGTGAAGCATGATAGATCAATAGTTTCTACAAAACAAATCCACCACCGTGCTCTAAAAGATATAAGTGAAGTACTAGAGCAAAACTATATAACTCAAAAGATATAAGTGAAGCACATAGAGTATTCTAATAATTTCCGAATCATGTGTGTCTCTCTCAAAATGTGTACAGCAAATATGATTGTGGTAAACTAAAAATCAAAGACTCAAATCATACAAGACGCTCCAAGCAAAACACATATCATGTGGTAAATAAAAATATAGCTCCAAGTAAAGTTACCGATGGAAGTAGACGAAAGAGGGGATGCCTTCCGGGGCATCCCCAAGCTTTGAATTTTATGAGTCCTTAGATTATCTTGGAGGTGCCATGGGCATCCCCAAGCTTAGGTTCTTGCCACTACTTGTTCCCTAATCCATGAAATCTTTACCCAAAACTTGAAAACTTCACAACACAAAACTTAAAGTAGAAAATCTTGTGAGCTCCGTTAGCGAAAGAAAACAAAACACCAATTCAAGGTACTGTAATGAACTCATTATTTATTTATATTGGTGTTAAACCTACTGTATTCCAACTTATGTATGGTTTATAAACTATTTTACTAGCCATAGATTCATCAAAATAAGCAAACAACACACGAAAAACAGAATCTGTCAAAAACAGAACAGTCGGTAGTAATCTGTAGCTAGCGCAAGATCTGGAACCCCAAAAATTCTAAAATAAATTTATGGACGTGAGGAATTTATCTATTAATCATCTTAAAAACGAATTAACTAAATATCACTTTCCAAATAAAAATTTCAGCAGTTCTCGTGAGCGCTAAAGTTTCTGTTTTTTACAACAAGATTAACAAGACTTTCCCCAAGTCTTCCCAATGGTTCTACTTGGCACAAACACTAATTAAACACAAAAAACACAACCAAAACAGAGGCTATATAAATTATTTATTACTAAACATGAGCAACAAAGCAAGGAATAAAAATAAAATTGGGTTGGCTCCCAACAAGCGTTATCGTTTAACGCCCCTAGCTAGGCATAAAAAGCAAGGATCGATCTAGGTATTGCCATCTTTGGTAGGTAATTCTTCAATGAGGCATCTATCATCCTTAGGAATTTCTTTATTTTTATTGATTATCAAACTTTTAGGCACAAGATCGAAAAAATAATTTGTAACAAATGGTTCCTTAATGATAGCAAAAAGATTGGGATGAATACTTATAGATTTGAGATCCGCAGTTTCCTTACTAGAGGATTCACCATTATTTTTAGGAACATACATAAGCTTGGCAATTTTAGTGGGAGGACTTGGAGTATTATTTACGGAAGAAAAAGCGGTTCCCAAGTTGGTAATAATATCCTCAAGTTTATCGATTCTAGTGGAATCCTGATTTATTTTCTCATTAACTATACGTTCCTTTTCTTTAATATTTTTCAAAGAGACTCCTAATTTAGATCCATATTGAGTGATTCGGTCGTGGATCTTTTTATCCAAATTTTCAATTAACTCTACAATAGCAACCTTATTTTCAATAATTTCAAGTCTTTGCATTACATGCTCCAAAGGTAACATAGTTCCATTAACCAAAAGAGGTGGTGAGCCAAACAAATCTATCATAGCATTATAAGAATCAAAAGTATGGCTACCCAAGAAGTTCCCTCCGATAATGGTACCAAGGATATATCTGTACCAAGGAGTAGCACCTACATAAAAATTGCGAAGAAGAATGGAAGTAGATTGCTTCCTGGTAGATCTATTTTGAGCATTGCAAATTCTATACCAAGCGTCTTTTAGATTTTCTTCCTCCGTTTGCTTAAAATTTAGAACTTCATTCTCAGGAGACAACGGAGAAGATAGAGGACTTCCATAATGAAAAGCAAACGGAAAAGAGGGGGCGAATAAAACGACAAGGGTGAAGTGGGGGAGAGGAAAATGAGAGGCAAATGGCAAATAATGTAATGCGGGAGATAAGGGTTTGTGATGGGTACTTGGTATGTTGACTTTTGCGTAGACCTCCCCGGCAACGGCGCCAGAAATCCTTCTTGCTACCTCTTGAGCACTGCATTGGTTTTCCCTTGAAGAGGAAAGGGTGATGCAGCAAAGTAGCGTAAGTATTTCCCTCAGTTTTTGAGAACGAAGGTATCAATCCAGAAGGAGGTTACGCGCGAGTCCCTCCTACCTACCCAAAACAAATAAATCCTCGCAACCAACGTGATAAGGGGTTGTCAATCCCTACACGGTCACTTACGAGAGTGAGATATGATAGATATGATAAGATAATATTTTTGGTATTTTTATGATAAAGATGCAAAGTAAAATAAAAGCAAAGGAAATAACTAAGTGTTGGAAGATTAATATTATGAAAGATAGACCCGGGGGCCATAGGGTTCACTTCTGGCTTCTCTCAAGAGCATAAGTATTTTACGGTGGGTGAACAAATTACTGTTGAGCAATGGACATAATTGAGCATAGTTATGAGAATATCTAGGTATGATCATGTATATAGGCATCACGCCCGAGACAAGTAGACCGACTCCTGCCCGCATCTACTACTATTACTCCATACATCGAACGCTATCCAGCATGCATCTAGAGTATTAAGTTCAAGAGAACAGAGTAACGCCTTAAGCAAGATGACATCATGTAGAGGGATAAATTCATGCAATATGATAAAAAACCCATCTTGTTATCCTCGATGGAAACTATACAATACGTGCCTTGCTGCCCTACTGTCACTGGGAAAGGACACCGCAAGATTGAACCCAAAGCTAAGCACTTCTCCCATTGCAAGAAAGATCAATCTAGTAAGCCAAACCAAACTGATAATTCGAGGAAACTTGCAAAGATAACCAATCATACATAAAAGAATTCAGAGAAGATTCAAATATTGTTCATAGATAAACTTGATCATAAACCCACAATTCATCGGTCTCAACAAACACACCGAAAAAGAAGATTACCTTGAATAGATCTCCACAAGAGAGGGGGAGAACTTTGTATTGAGATCCAGAAAGAGAGAAGAAGCCATCTAGCTAATAACTATGGACCCGAAGGTCTTAGGTAAACTACTCACACTTCATCGGAGGGGCTATGGTGTTGATGTAGAAGCCCTCCGTGATCGATGCCCCCTCCGGCGGAGCTCTAGAACAGGCCCCAAGATGGGATCTCGTGGATACAGAAAGTTACGGCAGTGGAATTAGGGTTTTGGCTCCGTATCTGATCGTTTGGGGGTATGTAGATATATATAGGAGGAAGGAGTATGTCAGTG
This sequence comes from Triticum aestivum, assembly GCF_018294505.1. Lineage (NCBI taxonomy): Eukaryota > Viridiplantae > Streptophyta > Magnoliopsida > Poales > Poaceae > Triticum > Triticum aestivum. The sequence continues at coordinate 392,559,029 of NC_057797.1, read as the reverse complement.
GAGTAACAGGGGGCCCACGAGGGTAAAGGACGCGCCTGGGGGGGGGGGGGGGGTAGGTGCGCCGCCTACCTCATGGCTTCCCTGTTGGTTGCTTGACGTAGGGTCCAAGTCTCCTGGATCTTGTTCGTTCCAAAAATCACGTTCCTGAAGGTTTCATTCCGTTTGGACTCCGTTTAATATTGTTTTTCTGCGAAACTCTGAAATAGGCAAAAAAACAGCAATTCTGGGCTGGGCCTTCGGTTAATAGGTTAGTCCCAAAAATAATATAAAAGTGAATAATAAAGCCAATAATGTCCAAAATAGAAAATAATATAGCATGGAGCAACCAAAAATTATAGATACGTTGGAGACGTATCAGGGGCAGCTACCCATTTAGCATTGCGGGGCTCTGTAATATAAAACTATTCCCGCTGCCAGTGATTGGAAGCCTCGGTAAACGAACCTTTTGGCTGGGGAGTCTTGGCGAGTTGGCTGATTGAAACACCGCTGCACTCCGCCTGTTCCCCGTCAACTACCTTCGGCTTCACACTAAAGGTCTTGAGCCATAAGACGAAGTGTGGGGGATTCGAAGGAAGGCCTCGCATGTAATGATAAACGCTGAGACATGGAGGATAGAGTCCGGGGCAAGATCGTGAAAATCTAATCCGTAATAAAACATTAGCCCTTGGAAAAAGGGGTGAAGAGCAAACCCCAACCCCCGGAGAAAGTGGGAGACGAATACCACGCTCTCGCCGGATCGGGGGGTCGGGATAACTTGTCCTTGAGCAGGAAGCCGGTGGTGGATTTCCGCGGTCAGATATCTGGCCGCCCGAAGCTTTGTGATATCCCCCTCTGTAACGGAGGAAGCCACCCATCCGCCTTGGGAGCTGTATCCGGACATGATGGGAAGGCTGAAAGCAATGTAGTTGAACCTTGGGTGCTGGAACTCGGGGTTAGGGAGGCTTAGGAGAGGTTTGGCGAAAAAAGATGGCCCTTGGTTCCTTTATATACACCTCTGGTATTGAACGTCTCCTCCTAAGCCTAGGAACCTGCCTATTCCTGTGGAATCTTTCTTGTAGGACAGTTGGGTTACCCACACCCATATTGATGAGAATCCTGTAATAAGGGGACACGATCTCTGCTTTGACAAGACGTGCCAATGACAACCGCGTCTCAAAACGTGGGGCAAAAAATGGTTCGAAATTATGACCGTACAGGCATGACGTCACATTACTAAAGTTGTCAGCAGATTGGACTTGTGTGTTATTATATTCTCTCTGCGGTTGTGTGCGGTGTGTGCTACAGGTCCGGACACGATCACTTCGTCTGGAGACTATTCGGGAGTTTGGAAGGAGGAACCCGCCTTGCAATGCCGAAGACAGCACTACGCGCCGGATACCTTGTCATTGAAGCTAGGTTCAGGGGCTACTGAGGGAGTCCTGGACTAAGGGGTCCTCGGGCGTCCGACCTGTTATCTATGGGCCGGACTGATGGGCTGTGAATATATGAAGACCGAAGACTGTACACGTGTCCGGATGGGACTCTCCTTGGCGTGGAAGGTAAGCTTAGCAAACAAATATGAAGGTTCCGTCTTATGTAACCGACTCTATGTAACCCTAGATTCCCCCGGTGTCTATATAAACCGGAGGGTGTAGTCCAGAAAGGATATACTCAATACCGTAGTCATACAGGCTAGACTTCTAGGGTTTAGCCATTACGATCTCGTGGTAGATCAACTCTTGTAATACTCATATTCATCAATATCAATCAAGCAGGAAGTAGGGTATTACCTCCATAGAGAGGGCCCGAACCTGGGTAAACATCGTGTCCCCTGTGTCCTGTTACCATCAACCCTAGACGCACAGTTCGGGACCCCCTACCCGAGATCCTCCAATTTTGACACCGACAACAGGGAGGCGTGCATGCAGGTGTGTGAATTGACGGAGGTGTGCTCGCTACGCAGTGTCATCGAGAGGCGTGCGAGTAGCTGTGTGAAACTTTGGTAGGCATGCTAGCAGTCCGGTGCGCAGGCTCCTCGGGAGGCGAGCCATCGGTTTGACCGCCGCCCGCCTCTCTCCCACTACTCCATATTAATGGTGCACCCTTGCGGCCGCACCCCCCATCCTTGCTACGCACACACAATCCTCTCTCTTCGCTTGCAACCTCGACGCCGCTCTCAGTCCTCAAAGCCGCCAGTGTATGAGGATGCCATCGAAGCGCCCCATTGGAGGGAGTGGCGACGTCGGGGCTGCTAAAGCACCGGAGCACGGCGTGGAGATGGAGACAGACGTTGTCGTCACCGCCGGCGAGTTATCGCTGCACCCTGACATCGTCGACGGCGTCGAGCTTTGTAACATCCCAAATTTCTAATTTGGAATGTTATACATACGTCATCATGTGCATATCATATTTTATTTGCATTTTGGTTTTGTGGTCCTAAAATCCTAAGCAACTCAAGGACCCACAGAGAGACTTGGGGATTTTATTATTTTCATATTTGAATTTTTCTCAAATATTGAAAAGTGGATCATTTTGGTTTTATTATTTTTCTCTCCGAAAATATTTCATAATTAAAATATATGAGCGGAGATAATATGGCTTCTCCAAAATAAATGAAATATTTGAAGAAAAATATTAAAATCAAGCAAATATTTTATTTGGATTTTATTACTATTTTATTTGAATTAGAAAAATGTACATTTTTCAATATTGCATTTTTAGGCCAGAAAAATGTTCACTTTGTTCTAAATATTTTATTTAGACGGTGAAAAATTTGTTTTGGAATTTTTAGTTTTTTATTTAATTAATTAGGATTTTTCTCGGCAGAACCGTTTTTTTAACTTCCAACCGATCTAACGGGCCGTGCCCAAGCCGGACTTCGTTCGGCCAGGCTTTATAAGCCAGCCCGAGCCCACCCCCCTCGAGGCCCAAGTCGTCGCGCCCCAAACCCTAACCCTAGCCTCCCCACCGCCCGTGCCGCCGCGCCACCGTCCACCACCGTCGTCGCCCGCCTGCCGCCATCCGCCGCTTCGCCGGAATTCGTCACCGTCGGTTTTCATCGGTTTTATTTTCGGTAAAAACCTAGATCATTTTTTATTAGATTTTGTTTTATTTCGGTTTAGTTTATTTGATGAATATTCGTTCGTTTAGATCTGTTAGTAAACGACTTTCATTACATTGGTTCTGTTAGCGAATGTTCGTTCGTTAGTTTTTTTTTTATTTTCTTTTTTGGCTAGGGACCTATCCATGATTATTTTTATCACGGATTAGCCACTGATCTTCAAACCCTCGCCGTTTCTTAACCGTTTGTCCAAATCCAGTGAAACCAATGCCAAAATGTTCATCCCGAACCCCTCTTTTCGTTTCATCAACTTGAACAAGGATTTGACAAACTTAAAATTTGGTTTCAAGCAGATTTCTCTGTGAAGTTATTTTGTCCGTAGTTTCAGTTCCGTAGCTCCGATTCGATCGTTTCTTTTTGTAAATCGAACCTCTTCAGTTGAACTTTCAATTTGGATCTTCTTATTTGAAGTTTTCCCCTTGAATCTTTGCTTGAGTTCTTATGTATGCTATTGTTTGTTTGCGCTAGAATTCCCGGAGTGCGCAGCGTGCTACTACGAGTCACTAGGTTTTGCGGATCATCAGCAAGGCAAGTAACACATTGATCATAGCCCTTTATTACCCAATTTTTATGCATTAGTTTCAACCCTCAAACATTGCATGAGTAGGATCTCTTAACATGTGGGTTTTGGGAAGTAGTTGATGAGGTAGAACCTATTGCCCTTTTATTATCAAACCCTGGGAGTTACTTTTATGTTATGCTGATAATGCCATGCTCTGCTCGTAGACGTGGATTGGGTTTGAGTGTATCCATGACAGATGTGAGATTTTTAATTAATGTTTAACTTAAGGTGGCTACTTAAATACACATCTAGGCGGATTGGTTGTGGGCACCTGGGGATATACCAGTGCTGTACTTTTTGGTTCGCCACCCAGGCTCAAAGGGATCATAAGATTTTTCATGCTAGAAACTTCCATGTGGAGCCACAAGCTATTATGGGCTCTAGCATAGTGGAGTAAGTTGCATGACCTCTTCCGTTGGTAGGCTAGCAGATGTAGGGGATGCAGGTTGGTACTGTCTACCCGGGGTTAGAGTTAATGCTTCTGAAAAACTGTGTCTCGGTCATCCATTTCTCAAACACCTTGTAGTGCGAGAAATCCAATAGAGGAGATCGAGTCTTGTGGGGAAAAGTGCACAAACCTCTGCAGAGTGTACAAACTAATCATGGTTAGCCGTGTCCCCGGTTATGGACATCTTGAGTATTTGGTTCTTGGATTATCATGTGGATCTCATCACCCTAAATTAATTTGTTGGGATGTTAATTACTTTTAATTGGGATTGAGATGGGGTTACCATTCTCAATGTTTTTCAACTACCATGATAGTTAAATAAAATATATTCCTTTGTTGTAGGAAAAAAAATTGGCTTTTTGCAAAAACATTGTAACCATAGAGCCTCCACTAGCCATATATGCATGTAGTGATAGCATTTACTTGTTCATTGCTCTACTGTGTTACTTTGCCATCATATTCCATGTGGTGGCCCGTTTCGGGCTTCAACGTATCATGTTGCAGACTTTTCAGACGAAGAGTAAGGTGCGCTAGGTCGTTGTCGTGCACTCAACTATGCCGTTGGAGTTGATGAACCCACTTTATCTTCCAAGCCTTCCGCTGTTATCATAATTAGATGGCCTTAAGCCATATTTATTGTAATAAGTTCTCTTTTGAGACATTCGATGTAATGTGATTGCTACTCTATTATAAATCCTTCGAAGTACTATGTGTGTCAGCATTACCGGTCGAGGGATGACACTTATGCATAGAGATTCAACCGTTCAAGGTCGGATTGCTACAAGATAGTATCATATGCCAATGAGTGTCCTGAACTCAAGAATGGAAATGGCAATGGAAGCTCTGGGAAGAAGCCCAACCCTTTCAATAAGGGCCAAGTGAACCACGTGAATGTGGAGGAGGTTGAAGAGGAGTCAGACGCAGTTACCGGTAAGTTTTTGGTTAAGTCCTTTACCGCTCTCATTCTTTTCGATACTGGTGCATCACATTCATACATTTCAAGGGGATTTGTGGACAAGTTTAAGTTACCCACCTTAGCCCTTAGGACACCCTTGTTAGTAAGCTCACCAGGAGCAGAGTATATGGCCAGCCGATGGTGCGACCGGATACCCTTAAACATTGGTAACCATATTTTCCCCTCAGACCTAATAATTCTGGAGTCACAAGGATTGGATGTGATACTGGGTATGGATTGGCTATCGGAGTACGGAGGAATCATTGATTGTGCTAGTAGGTCAATTCTACTCACCACCCCGGAGGGAAAAAGCATTAAGTATGTGTCCAGGCATACCCCAAAAAGGACTCACGTAAATTCCCTCATGGGAGTTGTTCAGAAAGAAGTGCCTGTAGTGAAGGATTATCCGGATGTATTTGCACAGGAACTACCAGGCATGCCATCAGATCAAGACATTGAGTTTTTGATAGAGCTGTTGCCAGGCACTGGACCAATATCAAAGAGACCATACCGGATGCCCGCGAATGATCTGGAGGAGATTAAGAAACAAATTAAGGAGTTATTGGAGAAAGATTACATTCGACGAAGCTCATCACCATGGGGAGCCCCAGTGCTCTTGGTTGAGAAGAAGGATAAATCTGTGAGAATGGTGGTTGATTATTGTGCATTGAATGAAGTGACGATCAAGAACAAGTACCCACTGCCTATGAGCAATGATTTGTTTGACCAGCTGCAAGGAGCTGAAGTATTTTCCAAGATCGATCTTCGATCGGGATACCACCAACTAAAGATCCAAGAACATGATATACCCAAGACAGCTTTCACCACAAGGTACGGGCTATATGATTACATGGTGATGTCATTCGGATTGACTAACGCCCCGACCTATTTCATGAGTATGATGAATAAGGTGTTCATGGAGTTCTTGGATAAATTTGTTGGGGTATTCACTGATGACATTTTGGTATACTCGAAGAATGAAGAAGAGCATAAGGAGCATTTGCGTTTAGTTCTCGAGAAGTTCAGAGAGCATCAGTTATATGCCAAGTTCAGCAAATGTGAGTTTTGGTTGAAGGAAGTAGGATTCCTTGGACATGTTCTTTTAGGAGAAGGTATAGCAGTAGACCCTACTAAGGTTCAGTCAGTCACTGAGTGGTAGGCACCGACCTTAGTGGGAGAGATCCTTAGTTTTCTTGGACTCACGGGATATTATCGGAGATTCATTGAGAATTTCTCTAAGATTGCGAAGCCTATGACGGAGTTGTTGAAGAAGTACACCAAGTTCAAATGGACAGATGAATGTGAGGGAAGTTTCTAGGAGTTGAAGAAACGTTTGGTTACAGCCCCAGTGCTGATTCTGCCGGATATAACCAAGGATTTCCAAGTGTATTGTGACGCATCTCGCTTAGGACTTGAAGGCATGCTTATGCAGGATGGAAGAGTTGTTTCGTATGCCTCACGACAGCTTCGACCGCATGAGTTGAATTATGCCACGCATGATTTGGAGTTAGCAGCTGTAGTGCATGCACTCAAGACCTGGAGACATTTTCTTATTGGAAATCATTGTGATGTGTACACGGATCATAAGAGTTTGAAGTACATTTTCACACAGAAGGAGTTGAATCTCAGGAAAAGGAGATGCTTGGAGCTTATAAAGGATTATGATATGAAGCTGCATTATCACCTAGGGACGGCCAATGTCGTAGCAGACGTTTTGAGCCGGAATAGTTATGCCAATACCCTCGCAAGCGGAGGATTGCCAACGGAGTTAGCTGAAGATCTTAGGGAGCTTCGTTTGGAGATAGTCCCTAGAGGTTTTGTCGCAGCAATGGAGGTTCAATCAACATTATTGGGAAAGATTCGAGAAGCTCAGAAGGATGATAAGGAGATTGCTGAGATAAAGGAGAAAATGAGCAAAGGAAAAGCCAAGGGTTTTCGTGAGGATGAGCACGACACCTTGTGGTTTGAGGACCGTGTTTATGTACCCAATAATGCAGAGATTAGGAAGTTGATACTTCAGGAGGCTCATGACTCGCCTTACTCGATACACCCCGGAAACACCAAGATGTATTTGGAATTGAAGGAGTGTTTCTGGTGGACTGGTATGAAGAAGGATATTGCCGAGTATGTAGCCATATGTGATGTATGTCATAGAGTGAAGGCAGAACATCAGAAGCCAGCATGATTACTGCAACCTATGCTGATACCCGAATGGAAGTGGGGTAAGCTTGGCATGGATTTCATCACAGGATTACCCAGGACCTGAACGGGATATGATTCTATTTGGGTAGTAGTGGATCGTTTGACCAAAGTGGCCCACTTTATCCTAGTGAAGACTACCTGCACAAGTGCGAAGTTGGCCAAGATATACATGACCATGATCGTATGTCTGCATGGAGTTCCGAGGACTATCGTATCAGATAGGGGAACACAATTTACTTCAAAGTTTTGGCACCAGCTGCACCCGACCTTGGACACCAGGCTAGAGTTCAGTACAAATTTTCATCCGCAGAAAGATGGACATACAGAGAGAGTCAATCAGATTCTGGAGGACATGTTGAGGGCCTGTGCGCTAGATTATGGATCTAGTTGGGATAATAATTTGCCCTACGTAGAGTTCTCATACAACAATAGTTACCAAGCCAGTATGAAGATGGCACCCTTTGAAGCTTTGTATGGAAGAAGGTGTAGAACACCATTGATGTGGGATGAAGTTGGAGACCATCAGTTGTTTGGACCAAATTTGATCAAAGAGTCCAAAGAGAAGGTTAGGTTGATTCGAGATATACTGGAGGTAACTCAGTCCAGGTAGAAGAGTTATGCAGACTCGAAACAAAAGGAGGTGGTCTATGAAATCAGAGACAGAGCATATCTTCGTGTGTCACCTTTGTGAGGAGTTAAGTGTTTTGGAGTTAAGGGAAAGTTAGCCCCAAGATTTGTAGGACCATACCGAGTTTTGGAACGTATGGGAGAAGTAGCCTACACGTTGGAGTTACCCGAAGGACTGTTAGGAGTTCATGATGTGTTTCACGTTTCCCAGTTGAAGAAGTGCCATGCAGAAATGGCCGATATTCGTCTCAGAGATACAGTGCCCCTGGAAGAAATTTAGTTGGATAGTGATCTGACCTATGCGGAGAAACCAGTCAAGATTCTCGAGTTTGCCAGCCGATTCACATGCAGCAAGGTTATCACGTTTTGCAAAGTTCAGTGGAGCCACCATACCGAGGATGAAGCCACCTGGGAACGAGAGGATGATCTACGGAAAGACCAACCACACCTATTTTCTAGCTAACCCGACTCTCAAGGGCGACATTCACCTTAAGGGGGGTAGGTTTGTAACATCCCAAATTTCCAATTTGGAATGTTATACATAGGTCATCATGTGCATATCATATTTTATTTGCATTTTGGTTTTGTGGTCCTAAAATCCTAAGCAACTCGAGGACCCACGGAGAGAGTTGGGGATTTTATTATTTTCATATTTGATTTTTTTCTCAAATATTGAAAAGTGGATCATTTTGTTTTATTATTTTTCTCTCGGAAAATATTTCATAATTAAAATATATGAGTGGAGATAATATGACTTCTCCAAAATAAATGAAATATTGGAAGAAAAGTGTCACAACCCTAGAATACCTGAGTGTAATAGTTGCATCAGTGAGCATGCATCATGTTAAATTCAAGAAATTGAAATGAGGAATATTCAAAGCCTCAGAAATTATTTTAAAAGAAGGGCAAGAACCCTTTAAATTGCATTCAGTGATTCCAACTTGCCCTAAAAATAGTTTTGAGAATTTTGGCAAGGGTTATATACCTAACCAAAATTTTGGAACATTTTTAGGAATAATTTGGTCTCTGAATTTAAAACAATATTCTATTTGAATTTGAAAATATATTTAAATATATATGGGATATATTTTCAAATGCTCTGTGATGATTTATGTGCCTCTGGAAAAGTCCATGAAGCAACATAAAAATACTCAGAGGATGTTTTGGCATTGTTGAATTTTGTTTGAATTCAAAACAGTGGCAAAAGATTAAATTAAAGAAAAACAAAAGGAAAATAAAATAGAACAAAAAGTTACATGTAGCTCACCTTTGTGGCCTGTTACTGAAGCACCCGGCCCAACTGCAGTCCTGGCCCAACCCATTAGGGGCAAGGAGGTCTTCTTCCTCCTCCTGTCAGAAGGATGCAGCGCGTGGTCGCCGCGCGCGCGCACGCGCCAGGCCAACTCCACCCTGCCTACGTCATCCCCGACTCGTCCAAGGCCGCCACGACACCCCTGGACCCCCCTAGGCCTCCTCCCTGAGCTCATCCCCTCCCCTGCCTCTCTCTCACCAACCGAACGCCGTCGTCGCCGCCGCTCGTCGTTGTCGTAGCCACAGCCACCGCCTCGCCTCCGTGATGAGTCCAAGAGCTTCGACAAGTCTCCCTCGTCCTCTCCGTCAAGCCAAGAGACGCTGGGTGCCCTGTGTCGTCGCCATCGACGTCATCTTCATCCTCGGGTGCCAACGATCACCGCCGTGGCTCCGACGCCGTCCAAGCCTCCCCCGAGCTTGCGGACCCCTCCGTTAGATCCGTTGTGAGCTTCTGCATCGAACCCCTCTCTCCCCACGCTCGATTGCTTCCTCCTACATCATTGCCCTCGCGGCTGAGAGCTCAGCTCCGCCGGCCATGTCGTCGCTATGGCCACTGTCACCTAGGGCCACGACCAAGCACACCACCATGCTCAGAGCAATGCCAGAAGCCCAAAACCCACACCCACTGCTCCTGCCGTCCACCGCATCCCCGTGTTCGTCATGGCCGAACTCCGGCCGCCGCCTCTGTGCTCGTCGTCGTCGTTTCCAGTGTCCCTGAGGCCTCCCGATCGCTCTACTAGACGCGGTCGAGCGCGGGCTACCTTCTGGTGGTCTCCGCGCGTCTAGCCGCCGCTCGTAGCGCAAGTCCAGCGAGTTGCCGCCGCGGTTTTGGTCGCCGTCGGCCGAACTCCGGCGACTGCCGACGTGGCCATCATTAGCACTAATCTCTGCTAGCTAACCACCCCACAGCCACTAATAGTGGGCCCCGCGTCGAGTCAAAGCACGAGTCAACGCGGGATTAGTGCCTCTGTCACTGATCAGTGGGCCCGACAAGTCAGGTTTGACCTGGACAGGGTTAGTTGACCCGCTAACGTCACTGTTGACCTTGCTGAGGCCATAAAGCTTTTCTGGCATTTTCAATAACCAGGAAATTCCAGAAAATAGTTAAAACTTCAAAAATCATAGAAAATAATCTATAACTCCAATGGAAATAATTTATATATGAAAAATGATCAGAAAAATCCAAGGAATCTGTTTATGCCATGTTCATGCATGTTTGAGCAAGTTAACTCCACTGATTAGGATAAAACATGATTAAGGTAAATTTGAAAAATAGGTTTGGAGTTGGAATTTGATGTAGTTTGAATTCCACTTTAATTAAAATGACTTGCTGTTGCATTAGCTCAATTCAGTACCTTAATATATCATATCATTCATTTGCTTGTGCATTGCATTAATTGAATTTTGTTTATGTTCCTTTGCCGGTAATTGTCCCCTCTCAGTAGACGTGTTTCGACAATGAGTTCGATGACACCGATGAAGAGTTATACTATCTTCAGAAGTGCCACGCAAGCAAAACCCCTTGTTCATTCCGATACAATCCCACTCTCTCGCTCCTGCTCTCTTTTACTGCATTAGGACAACAACGATTCAACTGTTACATGTTGCGGTAGTTGAACCCTTTCCTCTGCATGACCTGTCATTGCCACAGTAAATAGATGAAACCCACTAGCATGAGTAGGAGTTGTTTGAGCCCTGATGTGCCTACTCATTCATGCTTGTTTGTCATGCCTGCTATTGCTTAGAGTTGTGTCAGGTCTGATTCATCGGGGATGAATTGGAAAGTTGTGAACATGTCCTTCTGTGTGTGAGCTAAGTGTGTTGAACACGATTTGGTAAAGGTATCGATGAGAGGCCATGTAGGAGTACATGGTGGGTTGTTTCATTGGAACCGTCCTTAAGCACCGAGATCTGTATGTGTGATTTAAGAACCAGCTACTACCATGCATTGGGCCCGAAACCAATGGACCCTCTCGGCTTCTTAACCACCCTAGTCTCTGTCCAGGAGTTGCAACTAGTTTCTGGTGTTTATAGGATATGTGTTGGCGGCCGTGCGTAGCGCTGACCCTAGGGGTGGGCTATGATGCGGTAGATACACCGTGGCCGGGTATACCGGGCGCCCGTTTGGTGTCTCGGGAACCCTGTACACATCGTTCGGGGCCGTATGTGGAAACCTCGGCCGGACTCCCTGCGGATGGAACCTGGATAGGCGATAAACCTGGACTAGAGACTTGAGTGTTTAGGTAGGCCGTGGCCGACACCCTCGTTGGGCTTCCGCTTGAAGGTTGCCGAGTACATGTCGTGTAAACGACGGTAAGTGGTGAGAGCGTGTGTGAAGAAGTACAACCCTGCAGGGTTAACATCATCTATTCGAATAGCCGCGTCCGCGGTAAAGGACTACTTGGTTTCCTATACAGTTCATAGACAAGTGAAAGTGGATACTCTAAAATGCGCAAAATAAGCGTGAGTGCTATGGATGGCCTTCTCGTAGGGAGACGAGAGCGGATCCATAGTGGTGTATTGAATGGTGAATATGTGGACTCGTGTGCGCCACCTCAAAAGAGTTGCTTGCAGTCGTAGTTCAGGTTAGCCACTGAGTCAAAGCTGGCTTGCTACAGTTGAACTCCACTACCCCTTTATTGATACCGATGCATATGTAGTTAGTTCTGATGTAAGTCTTGCTGAGTACGTTTGTACTCATGTTTGCCTATTTTATGTTTTGCAGAGAGATGTCAGTCTTGCTAGTAGTTCCGTGTGGACTTCGACGTTTAGCTTGATACCTCAGCTACGATCTTGTGCCCTCGGCAGGATCTGGTAGATAGTCTGGCTTCTCAGCTTTTTTTAATTGTAGATGTCTGTACTCAGACATGTTAAGCTTCCGCATGTGCTTTGACTTGTATGCTCTGAATGTTGGGTCATGAGACCCATGTTTGTAATATCTCGCTCCTCGGAGCCTAATGAATAAATACTTGAGTCGTAGAGTTATGTTGTGATGCCATGTTGTATTTACACATATCGAGAATATTGTGTGTATGATTGAAATGCTTGGTATGTGTGGGATCCGACAACCTAGTTGTTTATCCTTGGTAGCCTCTCTTATGGGGAAATGTAGTCTTGTGCTTCCATGAGCCATAGTAGTCCGCTACAGCCCGGTTCACCGGAGTCCTGCTAGCCCAGCACTACTGCTCCGGAACACTTGACTGGCCGGCATGTGATTCACTTTGTTCCTGTGTCTATCCCTTCAGCGAAATGTCACGCGGTGACATCCGGAGTCCTGCCTGGCCCGCTACATCCCGGTTCACCGGAGTCCTGTTAGCCTGGTGCTACAGCCTGGATTCGCACGCTACTGGCTGACATGCTTGATGTTGATTCATGTATGCTTGTCCCCGTAAGTTAGTGCCACTTTGGGTTCACGACTAGTCATGTCGGCCTGGGTTCTCTGTCATATGGATGCTAGCAACACTATCATATACGTGAGCCAAAAGGCGCAAATGGTCCCGGGCCATGGTAAGGCAACACCCGTGGGAATACCGTGCGTGAGGCCGCAAAGTGATATGAGGTGTTACCGGCTAGATTGATGTGACTTGGAATCGGGGTCCTGACAGCTTTGGTATCAGAGCCTGACTGCCTGTAGGATTACCAAGCCAACTGGTCAAAGTTGAGTCTAGAAATGCTTTAGTTATATAAGGGAATTGATTGTGGAAGGGAACGTAAGGCTCTTTTTACTCCTTTACCTTATGCCCTTCTGATCTGAGTCATCCTCTTCCTTTCTACGGGGTTTAAGAACTAGGCCTTCTCATCTATCTATCAGGATGACGAGTTACTATGATAGAGACTTATAGGATTGATGGATTTAAGCCCCAGTTCAGTTTCTACTACTTCCATGTGTTCATAGTTGGTCTCGGAACCTTGATATTGTGCCTCTGAGTGGTCATGCCACTATTTTGTAGGATGTTTCAAATCTTTTTGAGCATTTACAGCCGTTATGATGTCCGAGTCATCCCAGGTCTCTAACTAGTCTGATGCATTTGCAAATCCCTTCTTTCCGTTTCCGATGTTCTTTTGGGCCAGATTAAGCACACTAACGGTCTGTTGAGGTACTCTACTGCCTCGACATATATGTTGGAGCTATTATTATGACCCTAGGTGTTTTAGGGAGTCACCTAGTAATCTAGCCATGTTTTGTGTTCCCGGTGTGATGATTCTTGCCACCATTCTTGAAAGCATCTCATGATGTTATTAGTTAGTAGGTATTCTTTCCTGGGTTCTTGAACCCAAGATTCACTCTACTTAATTCGTGTAGATAGTGTTGCTCGTTCCTTTAGGATATTAGAAACCTTGCGACAGTCCTCGAGGTCCGTGATATTTCTTTCTTCCAAATAACATGAACTGCTTATGGCAAAAGTTCTTTTGAACCAAAAGATCACAACCAGAGTGCTCTTGATGAGTTCTCCATTCTACATCATGAATCTGCTAGTTCTACCTTTCTGCATGGGTTATCCGAAAGAAATGTTGAGCTTTGCTCGACATACTAATCTATGCATCCACAACTTAGAAAATTATATGCCTTTGCGTTGTCTCTCTTTAGTTGTATTCTGACCCCCGTATATCAATTGATAGTCAGGAGTAGTCGTGCACTCGTGTTCATCGATGCCCATTATTCTTGTGGTCCGTCAAGCCATTATGTTCTGGAATGACTAGGAGAAACAAACTCCAGTACCTTATCCATTTCTAGGATTGGGTCAAAGTAGTTGTATTCCGCAGATCAAATGCCAAACCATCTTTTGTTCTGTTCTACCTTGGAGTATTAACCTATTCATGTCAAGAATATCATAGGAATTGCACCATCTCTTATGAATTTTTGACGCAATGATACTTCTTGCCATCATTATTTCATTCCTCGGTTCCATGTTATTGTAACCGGAATGCCGACAAGTGAATTGTGATGTGTGAAATCAATACTCCAAGCAACTCGTTGCTTTGTAGTAAAAGGACAATATTCTCATTCTTAGAATGTTGATTATTAAATCATCATCCTAAGATTGATCGTGCTACCTAGTCCTTATTTCTGGTGCACTCTTCAATCCATGAGTCGGGATTGTGTGAATCCCTCACTCTTTCGATCATATCGTCTTGCCCTGAAAGCAAGATTGTCCTCGAGCTTAGAGTCATATCAGTGGTTCGTGATTTTCCAGATATCTTCACGGAAGTATCACCAGGTCATCCCCCTGACCGATATGGTGAGTTCGTGATCAAGTTGGTTTACCAATAAATCACTCTTTCTCCAAGAATCCGTGTTGGATACCCCTGAGCTAGTTGGTTAAGCTAAACAACAACTTGGAGAGTTGGAAGATAAAAGCTTTGCCGAACTTAGTTCATCACTAAGGGATATCCTTGAGTGTGTGTGTATGTTGAAGAAAGATGATATCTTCATCGACTGATCCCCGTGATCAGTTGTTGAATCTATTGTCTTATCCAAACTTTGATTTGAGTATGGGCTATCGTCAAGTCAAATCAGAACCAATGATGTTTGTAATGTTGTCTTACTCGTGGTTGACTCCTCGAGCATACAACATTACATCTTTTGGTCTGACCAATACTATCACATTATTCACATAGTGGTGGAAGTCCAATGATATGGAAATTCCGATGAGTCGCTGTTGAGCCCATTAGCAGCATTTTGTCTCCTCCATGATTTGTGTTGAACATCCAACTAGTGTTGGAAACTTGTGTAAGCATTTTCTTCATGGTAGCTCATGAAGCATATGTTCGGATGTAAGAAGTGACTTCCTCCAGTTCATGTGCAGTTGATGCAAGTTGCCGCCGTGAATTCGAGAAAGTCAATGTTGCTTCCTTTGGAATCATCCCAAATCGATCATGCATACGTGCGAAGTATTCTATGGTTTGGAGACTTGCAACCTTCATTACATATGTGTTTCTAGCACACCAAGCCACTGACTGATTTGTTCTAGGAGAGGGAGTTCCTTTTAAGAGCTAACCCGGGCTTAATCAAGGACTCCGTTATCTGTGATGATGGTTCCCCTCCTGAACTCGGTAGTGTTTTATTATAAGACTACTACGTGGTCATGCTTGTCTGGGACAACGGGTTCCATGTTGTAGCAGAACCAGCTCATGTTCTGGAGCTTGCTATCATAGTTCATCTCCCGAGAATCTCGCAATGTCATCTCGTTGATTTGTGCTGCAAACTTTCATTTTTCTTTCTAGACTCGATGAGTCTGGAATATTCTGACACCAACCAGATCTGAATCTCAGGCAGATGTGATGGTTGGGACGTTTTCCCAAGAGCTATAATATTGGTCTCTCGGTAACCGGTAGAGTGGATGACATGGCCAACATACCCAGCCGGAAGACCTATTATTATAATATCTTGATTAAGGAAGTTGGCCACCTCCCCATAAGGATTTCGTAGGATACTACTTCCTTAGTTATTCCTTATGGATTCTTGTGCTCCCGAAGTCTGACCTTTTACTTGATGTCCTAGATACCAAACCATATCAATAAATGGGTTATCCTAGCACATCAACAAGAACATTAGAAGCGGAGTGCTAAATGTCTCTCGGTCGATCATCCAAATTTTGATCCCTTGGCCTCGCTATGGTGAAATCTGAGAAAGTGTTATCTTTCTTTGCATCTGCATCCTCCACAATTATTCATCATGGTAGTATGTTGTGTTGCCAGGTTCCTTGACATGGATATTGGTAAAACCTGTTGAATATGGGAGTGCTCAAGTTCTTGAGAGCACGCGAAATCACTAGGATTTATCGTCGGCATTAATTGGGATCTGCTTTCAGTTTCCTTGATTATGCTATAACCTTTCCGATAGTGAAATCTCTCTCTACTGTTGGGTTTCTCCCAAGTTACTAGAATCATTCCCAACATTTGCATTTTGTCCCGAGCTTGCTCCCACCATTGTGCCCTTTCACTATGATCTGCCTTCTCAGCAGTTGTTGTCCAAGATCATCTTCAAAAGTGGACCTACCATGGGTCCCATCCATCTCCGATGATAAGCAAAAATCATCCCTTGCGTTGTCTTGAACAAGGTAGTCCACATCATCCATCCTAGTCCGGGTATGCCATCCCTTCGTATTCCACCAAACGATTGTTGTGATTTGCCCTAGGCTGGTATGAAGAGTTTCAATGATCTCTAAATCAAAGAAATTCTTTTGCCACTTAAGGGAATATCTCTGCGAGTCACCTTCTTCTAAGATGTCTCATTATGGTATCATGGCAACTCAACTCCTCGCTACGTTGACAACCATTCACCACCTTCTTAAGCGTGAAATTGTTGTCTACCTAGTGAACCTTCGTCATCTGTTACACTCCATCCCTCTGGATGTATGTTTCATGTCTCAGCTCGAGAGATGTTTCAATGTCTCATTCCATGAGTTGATCATCGGTTGTTCGATCTACGAGAAGATCGATCCTTCTAGAGTTTTTCCTTTTCCTCTCGTTGTCATGTTGGTTGGAGTTCTCAGAGCAAGACGTCGAGACAAAGATGATGACGAATCAATGTTCTTACAAAGTGCAACCTGGATCATGAAGATTGTGTTAGCTTTGTGTCCCCTCTGTCTTCTTACCTCCCGTCTTGAATCTCAGGACGAGATTCTTGTTTAGTGGGGGAGAGTTGTCACAGCCCTAGAATACCCGAGTGTAATAGTTGCATCAGTGAGCATGCATCATGTTAGATTCAAGAAATTGAAATGAGGAATATGCAAAGCCTCAGAAATTATTTTAAAAGAAGGGCAAGAACCCTTTAAATTGCATTCAGTGATTCCAACTTGCCCTAAAAATAGTTTTGAGAATTTTGGCAAGGGTTATATACCTAACCAAAATTTTGGAACATTTTTCAGGAATAATTTGTTCTCTGAATTTAAAACAATATTCTATTTGAATTTGAAAATATATTTAAATATATATGGGATATATTTTCAAATGCTCTGTGATGATTTAAGTGCCTTTGGAAAAGTCCATGAAGCAACATAAAAATACTCAGAGGATGTTTTGGCATTGTTGAATTTTGTTTGAATTCAAAACAGTGGCAAAATATTAAATTAAAGAAAAACAGAAGGAAAATAAAATAGAACAGAAAGTTACCTGTAGCTCACCTTTGTGACCTATTACTGAAGCACCCGGCCCAACTACTGTCCTGGCCCAGCCCACTAGGGGCAAGGAGGTCTTCTTCCTCCTCCTACCAGAAGGATGTAGCGCGTGGTCGCCGCGCGCGCACGCGCCTGGCCAGCTCCACACTGCCCGCATCATCCCTGACTCGTCCAAGGCCGCCACGACACCCCTGGAACCCCCTAGGCCTCCTCCCCGAGCTCATCCCCTCCCCTGGCTCTCTCTCTCACCAACCGAGCGCCGTCGTCGCCGCCGCTCATCGTTGCCATAGCCACAGCCACCGCCTCGCCTCCCTGACGAGTCCAAGAGCTTCGACAAGTCTCCCTCGTCCTCTCCGTCAAGCCAAGAGACGCCGGGCGCCCTGTGTCCTCGCCATCGACGTCATCTTCATCCTAGGGTGCCGACGATCGCCGCCGTGGCTCCGTCGCCGTCCAAGCCTCCCCCGAGCTTGCGGACCCCTCCGCTAGATCCGTTGTGAGCTTCTGCATCAAACCCCTCTCTCCCTCGCTCGATTGCTTCCTCCTACGTCGTTGCCATCACAGCCGAGAGCTCGGCTCTGCCGGCCAGGTCGTCGTCGTGGCCACCGTCACCTAGGGCCACGACCAAGCACAACACCGTGCTCAAAGCAATGCCAGAAGCCCAAAACCCACACCCACTGCTCCTTGCATCCACCGCATCCCCGTGTTCATCATGGCCGAACTCCGGCCGCCGCCTCTGTGCTTGTCATCGTCTTTTCCAGCGACCCCGAGGCCTCCCAATCGCTCTGCTAGACGCGGTCGAGCACGAGCTACCTTCTGGTGGTCTCCGCGCGTCCAGCCGCCGCTCGTAGCGCAAGTCCGGCGAGTTGCCGCCGCGGTTTTGGTCGCCGTCGGCCGAACTCCGGCGACTGCCGACGTGGCCATCATTAGCACTAATCTCTGCTAGCTAACCACCCCACAGCCACTAATAGTGGGCCCCGCGTCGAGTCAAAGCACGAGTCAACGCGGGATTAGTGCCTCTGTCACTGATCAGTGGGCCCGACAGGTCAGGTTTGACCTGGACAGGGTTAGTTGACCTGCTAACGTCACTGTTGACCTTGCTGAGGCCATAAAGCTTTTCTGGCATTTTCAAATAACCAGGAAATTCCAGAAAATAGTTAAAACTTCAAACAATCATAGAAAATAATCTGTAACTCCAATGGAAATAATTTATATATGAAAAATGATCAGAAAAATCCAAAGAATCTGTTTATGCCATGTTCATGCATGTTTGAGAAAGTTAACTCCACTAATTGGGATAAAACATGATTAAGGTAAATTTGAAAAATAGGTTTGGAGTTGGAATTTGATGTAGTTTGAATTCCACTTCAATTAAAATGACTTGCTGTTGCATTAGCTCAATTCAGTACCTTAGTATGTCATATCATTCGTTTGCTTGTGCATTGCATTAATTGAATGTTGTTTATGTTCCTTTGCCGGTAATTGTCCCCTCTCAGTAGACGTGTTTCGACAATGAGTTTGATGACACCGATGAAGAGTTATACTATCTTCAGAAGTGCCAGGCAAGCAAAAACCCCTTGTTCATTCCGATACAATCCTACTCTCTCGCTCCTGCTCTCTTTTACTGCATTAGGACAACAACGATTCAACTGTTACATGCTGCGGTAGTTGAAACCCTTTCCTCTGCATGACCTGTCATTGCCACAGTAAATAGATGAAACCCACTAGCATGAGTAGGAGTTGTTTGAGCCCTGATGTGCCTACTCATTCATGCTTGTTTGTCATGCCTGCTATTGCTTAGAGTTGTGTTAGGTCTGATTCATCGGGGATGAATTGGAAAGCTGTGAACATGTCTTTATATGTGTGAGCTAAGTGTGTTGAACACGATTTGGTAAAGGTATCGATGAGAGGCCATGTAGGAGTACATGGTGGGTTGTTTCATTGAGGCCATCCTTAAGAACTGAGATCTGTATGTGTGATTCAAGAATCAGTTACTACCATACATTGGGCCCGAAACCAATGGACCCTCTCGGCTTCTTAATCACCCTAGTACTCTGTCCAGGAGTTGCAACTAGTTTCTGGTGTTTGTAGGTTATCTATTGGCGGTCGTGCGTAGCGCTGACCCTATGGGTGGGCTATGATGCGGTAGATACACCGTGGCACGGTGTACCGAGTCACCTGTTTGGTGTCTCGGGAACCCTGTTGACATCGTTCGGGGCCGTATGTGGAAACCTCGGCCGGACTCCCTACGGATGGAACCTGGATAGGCGATAAACCTGGACTAGAGACTTGAGTGTTTAGGTAGGCCGTGGCCGACACCCTCGTTGGGCTCCCGCTTGAAGGTTGCCGAGTACGTGTCGTGTAAACAACGGTAAGTGGTGAGAGCGTGTGTGAAGAATTACACCCCTGCAGGGTTAACATCATGTATTCGAATAGCCGCGTCCACGGTAAAGGACTACTTGGTTGCCTATACAGTTCATAGACAAGTGAAAGTGGATACTCTAAAATGCGCAAAATAAGGGTGAGTGCTATGGATGGCCTTCTCGTAGGGAGACGGGAGCGGATCCATAGTGGTGTATTGAATGGTGAATATGTGGACTCGTGTGCGCCACCTCAAAGGAGTTGCTTGCAGTCGTAGTTCAGGTTAATGACTGAGTCAAAGCTGGCTTGCTGCAGTTGAACTCCACTACCCCTTTGTTGATACCGATGCATATGTAGTTAGTTCTGATGTAAGTCTTGCTGATTACATTTGTACTCATGTTTGCCTTATGTTTTGCAGAGACATGTCAGTCTCGCTAGTAGTTCCGTGTGGACTTCGACGTTTAGCTTGATACCTCAGCTACGATCTTGTGCCCTTGGCAGGATCTTGTAGATAGTCAGGCTTCTCAGCCTTTTTAATTTGTAGATGTCTGTACTCCGACATGTTAAGCTTCCGCATCTGCTTTGACTTGTATGCTCTGAATGTTGGGCATGAGCCCATGTTTGTAATATCTCGCTCCTCGGAGCCTAATGAATAAATACTTGAGTCGTAGAGTTATGTTGTGATGCCATGTTGTATTTACACATATCGAGCATATTGTGTGTATGATTGAAATGCTTGGTATGTGTGGGATCCGACAACCTAGTTGTTTATCCTTGGTAGCCTCTCTTATGGGGAAATGTAGTCTTGTGCTTCCATGAGCCATAGTAGTCCGCTACAGCCCGGTTCACCGGAGTCCTGCTAGCCCAGCACTACTGCTCCGGAACACTTGATTGACCGACATGTGATTCACTTCGTTCCTGTGTCTGTCCCTTCGGGGAAATGTCACGCGGTGACATCCGGAGTCCTGCCTAGCCCGCTACATCCCGGTTCACCGAAGTCCTGTTAGCCCAGTGCTACAGCCCGGATTCGCACGCTGCTGGCCGACATGCTCGATGTTGATTCATGTATGCCTGTCCCTGTAAGTTAGTGCCATTTTGGGTTCACGACTAGTCATGTCAGCCCGGGTTCTCTGTCATATGGATGCTAGCGACACTTTCATATACGTGAGCCAAAAGGCGCAAACGGTCCCGGGTCGTGGTAAGGCAACACCCGTGGGAATACCGTGCGTGAGGCCGGAAAGTGTTATGATGTGTTACCGGCTAAATCGATGTGACTTGGAATCGGGGTCCTAACAAAAAGTACTAAAATCAAATAAATATTCATTTGGATTTTATCGCTATTTTATTTGAATTAGAAAAATATGCATTTTTGAAAATTGCATTTTTAGGCCAGAAAAATGTTCACTTTGTTCTAAATATTTTATTTAGACGGCAAAAATTTGTTTTGGCATTTTTAGATTTTTATTTAATTAATTAGGATTCTTATCGGCGGAACTGTTTAAAAAAAACTTCCAACCGACCTAACGGGCCGTGTCTGAGCCGGACTCCGTCCGGCCAAGCTTTATAAGCCAGCCTGAGCGCCCCCCCCACCAGGCCCAAGTCGTCGCGCCCCAAACCCAAACCCTAGCCGCGCCACCGCCCGCCTGCCACCGCCCTGCCGCCGCGCCAGAGTTTGTCGCCGCCGGGTTTCATCGGTTTTATTTTCGGTGAAAACCTAGATCGTTTTTTTATTAGATTTCGTTTTATTTCGTTTTTTCGGTTTAGTTTATTTGACGAACGTTCGTTCGGTTAGATCTGTTAGTGAACGATTTTCGTTAGATTGGTTCTGTTAGCGAACATTTGTTCGTTAGTTTTTTCCTTTTATTTTCTTTTCCGGCCAGGGACCTATCCGCGATTATTTTTATCATAGATTAGCCCCTGATCTTCAAACCCTCGCCGTTTCCTAACTGTTTGGCCAAATCCAGTGAAACCAATGCCAAAATCTTCATCTCGAACCCCTTTTTTCGTTTCATCAACTTGAACAAGGTTTTGACAAACTTAAAATTTGGTTTCAAGCAGATTTGTATGTGAAGTTCTTTTGACCGTAGTTTTAGTTCCGTACCTCCGATTCGATCGTTTCTTTTTGCAAATCGAACTTCTTCAGTTGAACTTTCAATTTGAATCTTCTTATTTGAAGTTTTCCCCTTGCATCTTTGCTTGAGTGCTTATGTACGCTATTGTTTGTTTGTGCTAGAATTCTCGGAGTGCGCAGCGTGCTACTACGAGTGACTAGGTGTTGCGGATCATCAGCAAGGCAAGTAACACGTTGATCATGCCCCTTTATTACCTAGTTTTTATGCATTAGTTTCAACCCTCAAACATTGCATGAGTAGGATCTCTTAACATGTGGGTTTTGTGAATTAGTTGATGAGGTAGAACCTATTGCCCTTTTATTATCAAACCCTGGGAGTTACTTCTACGTTATGCTTATAATGCCATGCTATGCTCATAGACGTGGATTGGGTTTGAGTGTATCCATGAAATATGTGAAATTGTTAATTAATGGTTAACTTAAGGTGGCTACTTAAATACACATCTGGGTGGATTGGTTGCGGGTACCTCGGGATATACCCGTGCTATCCTTTTTGGTTCACCACCCAGGCTCAAAGGGATCATAAGATTATTCGTGCTAGAAACTTCCGTGTGCAGTCAGAAGCTATTATGGGCTCTAGCATAGTGGAGTAAGTTGCATGACCTCTTCCAGTGGTAGGCTACCAGATGTAGGGGGTGTAGGTTGGTACTGTCTACCCGGGGTTAGAGTTAATGATTCTGAAAAACTGTGTCTCGGTCATCCGTTTCTCAAACACCTTGTAGTGCAAGAAATCCAACGGAGGAGATCGAGTCTTGTGGGGAAAAGTGTGTAAACCTCTGCAGAGTGTACAAACTAATCATGGTTAGCCGTGTCCCCGGTTATGGACATCTTGAGTATCTTGTTCTTGGATTATCATGTGGATCTCATCACCCTAAATTAATTTGTTGGGATGTTAATTACTTTTAATTGGGCTTGAGATGGGGTTACCATTCTCAATGTTTTTCAACTACCATGATAGTTAAATAAAATATATTCCTTTGTTGTAGGAAAAAATTGCCTTTTCGCAAAAACATTGTAACCATAGAGCCTCCACCAGCCATATATGCATGTAGTGATAGCATTTACTTGTTCATTGCTCTACTGTGTTACTTTGCCAGCATATTCCATTTGATGACCCATTTCGGGCTGCAACGTATCAAGTTGCATACTTTTCAGACGAAGAGTAAGGTGCGCTAGGTCGTTGTCGTGCACTCAGCTATGCCGTTGGAGTTGATGGACTCACTTTATCTTCCAAGCCTTCCATTGTTATCGTAATTAGATGGCCTTAAGCCATATTTATTGTAATAAGTTCTCTTTTGAGACATTTGATGTAATATGTGTGTGATTGCTACTCTGTTATAAATCCTTTGAAGTACTGTATGTGTCAGCATTACCAATTCGACTGTTTGAGGTCGGATCTCTACAAGCTTCCACATCCGGAGGCAGAGTTCCACACCGACTCCGACAACCACTCCAGCGACAACTCCGATGACCACTCCGGCTACGAATCCGACGACGGACAACTGGTTAATCATCTATACCCATTTATGTAGCAAATAGATCATAGGGTTTCTCTGGTTACTCCTGCCTCCTCCTTTTGGGAATAGAAATCATGTGGTTATGTTCTCCCAATCCATGAAATATGAGTAAGTTTCGTTTGATCCATGTAGTGTATTGATTGTTTAAATGGTACAGGTGATAAGTGATTAGTTGTTTCATCTGTGCAAATGATTTCTGCTAGTAATCCGACTAGGGTTAGTATTTGTGCTAATAATTCCTAGCCAGGACTTGACAATTGAGTTTGAATGACCTACATATGTTTGTGCCATTATTTTCTTCAAGATTGGTCTGTACATAAACGACTGTGCTTAAAAATTGAACCATAATCTCTGAATATGTATAAATAAATAGCCATAAATTCCTAATCCTACTTCATGGCATGTAATCAGTGATTTGATGCCAAATTTGTATTACTATATGTATAGGTGCTGTCTGACGATGTGGACATCAAGGATGAAGATGCCCAGAGGAGGTACAAGAGGCGAATCCTGAGGGAGCTTTATGCGGGAATGCATAACAGGCATATTAGGACCTGGAACGACGGCTATGGATGCCCATTTTGCAACCAAAAGATTCATGACGCGTATCTAAGTGTTCTTGCGCATGCAAGAGGACGGGCCGTTAGCTCCTTCAAGCAGAAGTACTATCGCAGGGTGGCGCACGGCGCATACGCCGAGTACCTGAAGAAGCTTCATGATCGTGCCGGCCGCATGTGAGATGAGATGTGGGATGGATCAAACTATGTACGCTTGAGTATGCTTAATGACGGTTGAACTATGTACTTATAGTTGAACTATGCTTATGTACGTGTACACTTATTATCTATGTCTGAGTGTGTTAAATATTTCGCCAAATTTTGGTAAAAATTACAACGGGGGACCAATAAACCAGGACGGAGGTAGTACGTCAATCACACACGGTTGCCAAAATTGGAACCGTGTGCAATGACTATCATTTTTCCTGCTGCGTCAATCACACACGGTTCGCTCTAGCAAACCGTCGCCCCCAAAATTCTTTGTGGGATAGAAAACCCTCACCACCCGATTCAAAAAAGAAAAAAGAAAACCCTCACCATTCCCATTGTCACAAAAACCCTCACCTCGCCCGCCACCCACCTCGGCCCCTCTGGTACATTCCCCATTCACACCCGCACAAGCTCTTGTGCGTCTATGCCATGGCACCGCCTATTGCGGCGGTAAACACTTAGCTCGACACCTGCCGCCGCCGCGAGGCTGCCGGCAAAGCCCACCGCATTTTGCCACTTCCATTTGCCACCGCATATCGCCATTGACTTTCTCGACGTTGCTCGCGGTTGACTGATACATCTCCAACGTATCTATAATTTTTGATTGCTCCATGCTATATTATCTACTATTTTGGACTATATTGGGCTTTATTTTCCACTTTTATATTATTTTTGGTACTAACCTATTAACCGGAGGCCCAACCCAGAATTGCTGTTTTTTTGCCTATTTCAGTGTTTCAATGAAACGGAATATCAAACGGAGTCCAAACGGAATGAAATCTTTGAGAACGTGATTTTCTCATCGAACGTGATCCAGGAGACTTGGACCCTACGCCAAGGCATCAGAGAGGCGGTCACGAGGGTGGGGGCGCCCCCCCCCCCTAGGGTGCGCCCCCTGCCTCGTGGGCCCCTTGATGCTCCACCGACGTACTCCTTCCTCCTATATATACCTACATACCCCCAAACGAACAGAGACGGAGCCAAAAACCTAATTCCACCGCCGCAACTTTCTGTATCCACGAGATCCCATCTTGGGGCCTGTTCCGGAGCTCCGCCGGAGAGGGCCGTCATTTCGGAGGGCTTCTACATCATCATAGCCGCTCCGATGAAGTGTGAGTAGTTTACCTGAGACCTTCGGGTCCATAGTTAGTAGCTAGATGGATTCTTCTCTCCTTTTAGATCTCAATACAAAGTTCTCCCCCTCTCTCGTGGAGATCTATTCGATGTAATCTTCTTTTTGCGGTGTGTTTGTTGAGACCGATGAATTGTGGGTTTATGATCAAGTCTATCTATGAATAATATTCGAATCTTCTCTGAATTCTTTTATGTATGATTGGTTATCTTTGCAAGTTTCTTCAAATTATCCGTTTGGTTTGGCCAACTAGATTGGTAGTTCTTGCCATGGGAGAAGTGCTTAGCTTTGGGTTCGATCTTGCGGTGTCCTTTCCCAGTGACAGAAGGAGCAGCAAGGCACGTATTGTATCATTGCCATCGAGGATAACAAGATGGGGTTTATTTCATATTGCATGAATTTATCTCTCTACATCATGTCATCTTGCTTAAAGCGTTACTCTGTTTTTAACTTAATACTCTAGATGCATGCTGGATAGCGGTCGATGAGTGGAGTAATAGTAGTAGATGCAGAATCGTTTCGGTCTACTTGTCACGGACGTGATGCCTATATACATGATCATGCCTAGATATTATCATAACTATGCTCAATTCTATCAATTTCTCAACAGTAATTTGTTCACCCACCGTAGAGTACTTATGCTCTTGAGAGAAGCCACTAGTGAAACCTATGGCCCCCGGGTATATTCTCATCATATCAATCTCCATCACTTTAATCTTGCTTTGCTTTTTTACTTTGCCTTTACTTTTTACTTTGCATCTCTATACCAAAAATACCAAAAATATTATATCTATCAGATATCACTCTCGTAAGTGATCGTGAAGGGATTGACAACCCCTAATCGTGTTGGTTGCGAGTAGCTATCGTTTTGTGCAGGTACGAGGGACTTGAGCGTGGCCTCCTACTGGATTGATACCTTGGTTCTCAAAAACTGAGGGAAATACTTATGCTACTCTGCTGCATCATCCCTTCCTCTTCGGGGAAATCCAACGCAAGCTCAAGAGGTAGCAAGAAGGATTTCTGGCGCCGTTGCGGGGGAGTCTACGTAAAAAGTCAACATACCAAGTACCCATCACAATCCCTATCTCTCGCATTACATTATTTGCCATATGCCTCTCGTTTTCCTCTCCCCCACTTCACCCTTGCCGTTTTCTTCGCCCTCTCTCTCTCTCTATCCTCCCTCTCTTGCCCGCTTGCCTTTTGTTTGCTCGTGTGTTGGATTGCTTGTTTGTCGCGATGGCTCAAGATACTACCAAATTGTGTGACTTCACTAATACCAATAATAATGATTTCCT
Source organism: Triticum aestivum (assembly GCF_018294505.1). Taxonomy (NCBI): domain Eukaryota; kingdom Viridiplantae; phylum Streptophyta; class Magnoliopsida; order Poales; family Poaceae; genus Triticum; species Triticum aestivum. The sequence goes on along the minus strand of NC_057797.1, from coordinate 392,532,504 downwards.
TAGCACTCCGATTGCTCCTCTTGCCAATACTGAATCTTGTGAAATCAATACTGCTTTGTTGAATCTTGTTATGGAAGAGCAATTCGCCGGCCTTCCTAGTGAAGATGCCGCTACTCATCTGAATATCTTCGTTGATTTATGTGATATGCAAAAGAAAAAAGATGTCGATAATGATGTCGTTAAATTGAAGCTATTTCATTTTTCGCTTAGAGATCGTGCTAAAGCTTGGTTTTCGTCTTTGCCTAAAAATAGTATTGATTCTTGGAACAAGTGCAAAGATACTTTTGTCTCTAAGTATTTCCCTCCCGCTAAGATCATCTCTCTTAGAAACGATATTATGAATTTTAAGCAACTTGATCATGAACATGTTGCACAAGCTTGGGAGAGAATGAAATTAATGATACGTAATTGCCCTACTCATGGTTTGAATTTGTGGATGATTATACAAAAAATTTATGCTGGATTGAATTTTGCTTCTAGAAATCTTTTAGATTCGGCCGCAGGAGGCACTTTTATGGAAATCACTTTAGGAGATGCTACTAAACTCCTATATAATATTATGGTTAATTATTCTCAATGGCATACTGAAAGATCTTCAAATAAAAAAGTGCATGCGATAGAAGAAATCAATGTTTTGAGTGGAAAGATGGATGAACTTATGAAATTATTTGCTACTAAGAGTGTTTCTTCTGATCCTAATGATATGCCTTTGTCTACTTTGATTGAGAATAACAATGAATCGATGGATGTGAATTTTGTTGGTAGGAATAATTTTGGTAACAACGCTTATAGAGGGAATTTTAATCCTAGGCCATATCCTAATAATCTTTCTAATAATTATGGGAATTCCTACAATAACTCTTATGGAAATTATAATAAGATGCCCTCTGAATTTTAGAATAGTGTTAAAGAGTTTATGAATTCACAAAAGAATTTTAATGCTTTGCTTGAAGAGAAATTGCTTAAAGTTGATGATTTGGCTAGGAACGTTGATAGAATTTCTCTTGAGATTGATTCTTTAAAGCTTAGATCTATTCCTCCTAAGCATGATATCAATGAGTCTCTCAAAGCCATGAGAATTTCCATTGATGAGTGCAAGGAAAGAACCGCTAGGATGCGTGCTTCTAAAGATGCCTTTATTAAAGCGTGTTCTTCCAATTCCTATGAAAATCAAGATGAAGATCTAAAAGTTATTGATGTGTCACCTATTAAATCTTTGTTTTGAAATATGAATCTTGATGAAACTGAATATGATCTTCCTTTACCTAGAAGGCGTTCTAAAAATTCGGAGTATTTAGATCTTTATGATGAAATTGATGGAAGTGGGATTGAAAGAAATAAAAATCTTGATGTTGCTAAACCCACTATATTGGATTTCAAGGAATTTAATTATGAAAGTTGCTCTCTAATTGATTGTATTTCCTTGTTGCAATCCGTGCTAAATTCTCCACATGCTTATAGCCAAAAGAAAGCCTTCACCGAACATATTGTTGATGCCTTGATGCAATCTTATGAAGAAAAACTTGAGTTGAAAGTTTCTATCCCTAGAAAACTCTATGATGAGTGGGAACCAACTATTCAAATTAAAATTAAAGATCATGAGTTTTATGCTTTGTGTAATTTGGGTGCTAGCGTCTCTACTATTCCCAAGACTTTGTGTGATTTGCTATATTTCCGTAATTTTGACGATTGCTCCCTAAACTTGCATCTTGCGGATTCCACTATTAAGAAACCTATGAGAAGGATTAATGATGTTCTTATTGTTGCAAATATAAATGATGTGCCTGTAGATTTCATTGTTCTTGATATAGATTGCAATCCTTCTTGCCCTATTATTCTTGATAGACCTTTCCTTAGAACGGTTGCTGCGATTATTGATATGAAGGAAGGGAATATTAGATTTCAATTTCCATTAAAAAAGGGCATGGAACATTTTCCGAGAAAGAAAATAAAATTGCCATATGAAACTATCATGAGAGCCACTTATGGGTTGCCTACCAAAGATGGCAATACCTAGATCTATCCTCGCTTTTATGCCTAGCTAGGGGCGTTAAACGATAGCGCTTGTTGGGAGGCAATCCAATTTTATTTTTATTCCTTGATTTTTGCTCCTGTTTAGTAACAAATAAATTATTTATCTTCTGTTTTGGTTGTGTTTTTTGTGTTTAATTAGTGTTTGTGCCAAGTAGAACCGTTGGGAAGACTTGGGAAAAGTCTTGTTGAACTTGCTGTAAAAAAGAGAAACTTTAGCGCTCACGAGAACTGCTGTCATTTTTATATGAAGAGTGCTATTTAGTTATTTATTTTTGAATATGGTTAATAGATAAATTCCTCACGCCCAGCAATTTATTTTAGAATTTTTGGGGTTCCAGATCTTGCGCTAGCTACAGATTACTACAGACTGTTCTGTTTTTGACAGATAGTGTTTTTCGTGTGTTGTTTGCTTATTTTGATGAATCTATGGTTAGTAAAATAGTTTATAATCCATAGAGAAGTTGGAATACAGTAGGTTTAACACCAATATAAATAAAGAATGATTTCATTACAGTACCTTGAAGTGGTCTTTCGTTTTCTTTCGCTAACAGAGCTCACAAGTTCTCTACTTTAAGTTTTGTGTTGTGAAGTTTTCAAGTTTTGGGTGAATTCTTTTGATGGATTATGGAACAAGGAGTGGCAAGAGCCTAAACTTGGGGATTACCATGGCACCCCCAAGATAATCCAAGGACACCAAAAATTCAAAGCTTGGGGATGCCCCGGAAGGCATCCCCTCTTTCGTCCACTTCCATCGGTAATTTACTTGGAGCTATATTTTTATTCACAAACATGATATGTGTTTTGCTTGGCGCGTCTTGTATTATTTGTGTCTTTGATTGTTAGTGTGACACAATCATCCTTACTGTACACACCTTTTGAGAGAACCATACATGAATTAAAATTTGATAGAATACTCTATGTGCTTCACTTATATCTTTTGAGCTAAGTAGTTTTGCTCTATCTGCTTCACTTATATCTTTTGAGCATTATAATTTTGATCTATGTGCTTCACTTAGATCTTTTAGAGCACGGTGGTGGATTTGTTTTAAAGAAACTATTGATCTCTCATGCTTCACTCAAATTATTTTGAGAGTCTTAATAGCATGGTAATTTGCTTAATAATGACATGCTTGGTACTCAAGATTTGTGAAACTTTCTTTTGAGTGTGTTGAATACTAAGAAAAGTTGGATGCTTGATAATTGTTTTGAGATATGGAGGTAATAATATGAAAGTCATGCTAGTAGAGTAATTGTGAATTTGAGAAGTGCTTGAGTTAAAGTTTGCAAGTCCCGTAGCATGCACGTATGGTAAACGTTATGCAACAAATTTGAAACATGAGGTGTTATTTGATTGTCCTCCTTATGAGTGGCGGTCGGGGATGAGCGATGGTCTTTTCCTACCAATCTATCCCCCTAGGAGCATGCGCGTAATACTTTGGTTTTTGATGGCTTGTAGATTTTTGCAATAAGTATATGAGCTCTTTATGACTAATGTTGAGTCCATGGATTATACGCACTCTCACCCTTCCACCTGTGCTAGCCTCTCTAATACCGCGCACTTTTCGCCGGTATCATACACCTACCATATACCTTCCTCAAAACAGCCACCATACCTACCTATTATGGCATTTCCATAGCCATTCCGAGATATATTGCCATGCAACTTTCCACCATTCCGTTCATGACACATTCATCATTGTCATATTGCATATCCCGGTACACCGCCAGAGGCATTCATATAGAATCATATTTTGTTCTAAGTATCGAGTTGTAATTGTTGAGTCGTAAGAAAAATAAAAGTGTGATGATCATCATTATTAGAGCATTGTCCCAGTGAGGAAAGGATGATGGAGACTATGATTCCCCCATAAGTCGGGATGAGACTCCGAACGAAAAATAAAAAAAAAGAGGCCAAAGAAGCCCAAATAAAAAGAGGCCATAAAAAAAAGAGAAAAGGCCCAAATAAAAAAATGATGAGAGAAAAAGAGAGAAGGGACAATGTTACTATTCTTTTACCACACTTGTGCTTCAAAGTAGCACCATGATCTTCAGAGTAGAGAATCTCTCATGTTATCACTTTCATATACAAGTGGGAATCTTTCATTATAGAACTTGGCTTGTATATTCCAATGATGGGCTTCCTCAAATTGCCCTAGGTCTTCATGAGCAAGCAAGTTGGATGCACACCCACTTAGTTTCTTTTTGAGCTTTCATATACTTATAGCTCTAGTGCATCCGTTGCATGGCAATCCCTACTCACTCACATTGATATCTATTGATGGGAATCTCCATAGCCCATTGATTAGCCTCGTTGATGTGAGACTTTCTCCCTTTTTGTCTTATCCACATAACCCCCACCATTATATTCTATTCCACCCATAGTGATATATTCATGGCTCATGCACATGTATTGCGTGAAAGTTTATGAGTTTGAAATTATTAAGGTATGAAACAATTGCTTGGCTTTTCATCGGGGTTGTGCATGATGAGAGCATTCTTGTGTGACAAAAATGGAGCATGACTAAACTATATGATTTTGTAGGGATAAACTTTCTTTGGCCATGTTACTTTAAGAAAACATAATTGCCTTGTTGGTTTGCTTGAAGTATTATTGTTCTCTATGTCAATATGAACTTTTGTCTTGAATCTTCCTAATCTGAATATTCATACCACAATTAAGAAGATTTGCATTGAAATTATGCCAAGTAGCCCTCCGCATCAAAAATTCTCTTTTTATCATTTACCTACTCGAGGACGAGCAGGAATTAAGCTTGGGGATGCCTGATACGTCTCCAATATATCTATAATTTTTGATTGCTCCATGCTATATTATATACTGTTTTGGACTATATTGGGCTTTATTTCCCACTTTTATATTATTTTTGGGACTAACCTATTAACCGGAGGCCCAGCCCAGAATTGCTGTTTTTTTTTGCCTATTTCAGTGTTTCAAAGAAACTAAATATCAAACGGAGTCCAAACGGAATGAAACCTTCGGGAACGTGATTTTCTCACCGAACGTGATCCAGGAGACTTGGACCCTACGCCAAGGCTTCAGAGAGGCGGCCACGAGGGTGGGGGGCGCCCCCCCTAGGGCGTGCCCCCTGCCTCGTGGGCCCCTCGATGCTCCACTGACGTACTCCTTCCTCCTATATATACCTACATACCCCCAAACGAACAGAGACGGTGCCAAAAACCTAATTCCACCACCGCAACTTTCTGTATCCACGAGATCCCATCTTGGGGCCTGTTCCGGAGCTCCGCCGGAGAGGGCCCTCATCACGGAGGGCTTCTACATCATCATAGCCTCTCCGATGAAGTGCGAGTAGTTTACCTCAGACCTTCGGGTCCATAGTTAGTAGCTAGATGGATTCTTCTCTCCTTTTAGATCTCAATACAAAGTTCTCCCCCTCTCTCGTGGAGATCTATTCGATGTAATCTTCTTTTTGCGGTGTGTTTGTTGAGAACGATGAATTGTGGGTTTATGATCAAGTCTATCTATGAATAATATTCGAATCTTCTCTGAATTCTTTTATGTATGATTGGTTATCTTTGCAAGTCTCTTCGAATTATCCGTTTGGTTTGGCCAACTAGATTGGTAGTTCTTGCCATGGGAGAAGTGCTTAGCTTTGGGTTCGATCTTGCGGTGTCCTTTCCCAGTGACAGAAGGGGCAGCAAGGCACGTATTGTATCGTTGCCATCGAGGATAACAAGATGGGGTTTATTTCATATTGCATGAATTTATCTCTCTACATCATGTCATCTTTCTTAAAGCGTTACTCTGTTTTTAACTTAATACTCTAGATGCATGCTGGATAGCGGTCGATGAGTGGAGTAATAGTAGTAGATGCAGAATCGTTTCGGTCTACTTGTCACGGACGTGATGCCTATATACATGATCATGCCTAGATATTATCATAACTATGCTCAATTCTGTCAATTTCTCAACAGTAATTTGTTCACCCACCGTAGAATACTTATGCTCTTGAGGGAAGCCACTAGTGAAACCTATGGCCCCCGGGTATATTCTCATCATATCAATCTCCATCACTTTAATCTTGCTTTGCTTTTTTACTTTGCCTTTACTTTTTACTTTGCATCTCTATACCAAAAATACCAAATATATTATATCTATCAGATCTCACTCTCGTAAGTGATCGTGAAGGGATTGACAACCCCTAATCGTGTTGGTTGCGAGTAGCTATCGTTTTGTGCAGGTACGAGGGACTTGAGCGTGGCCTCCTACTGGATTGATACCTTGGTTCTCAAAAACTGAGGGAAATACTTACGCTACTCTGCTGCATCATCCCTTCCTCTTCGGGGAAATCCAACACAAGCTCAAGAGGTAGCAAGAAGGATTTCTGGCGCCGTTGCGGGGGAGTCTACGTAAAAAGTCAACATACTAAGTACCCATCACAATCCCTATCTCTCGCATTACATTATTTGCCATCTGCCTCTCGTTTTCCTCTCCCCCACTTCACCCTTGCTGTTTTCTTCGCCCTCTCTCTCTCTCTATCCTCCCTCTCTTGCCCGCTTGCCTTTTGTTTGCTCGTGTGTTGGATTGCTTGTTTGTCGTGATGGCTCAAGATACTACCAAATTGTGTGACTTCACTAATACCAATAATAATGATTTCCTTAGCACTCCGATTGCTCCTCTTGCCAATACTGAATCTTGTTAAATCAATACTGCTTTGTTGAATCTTGTTATGGAAGATCAATTCGACGGCCTTCCTAGTGAAGATGCCGCTACTCATCTGAATATCTTCGTTGATTTATGTGATATGCAAAAGAAAAAAGATGTCAATAATGATGTCGTTAAATTGAAGCTATTTCATTTTTCGCTTAGAGATCGTGCTAAAGCTTGGTTTTCGTCTTTGCCTAAAAATAGTATTGATTCTTGGAACAAGTGCAAAGATACTTTTGTCTCTAAGTATTTCCCTCCCGCTAAGATCATCTCTCTTAGAAACGATATTATGAATTTTAAGCAACTTGATCATGAACATGTTGCACAAGCTTAGGAGAGAATGAAATTAATGATACGTAATTGCCCTACTCATGGTTTGAATTTGTGGATGATTATACAAAAATTTTATGCCGGATTGAATTTTGCTTCTAGAAATCTTTTAGATTCGGCCGCGGGAGGCACTTTTATGGAAATCACTTTAGGAGATTCTACTAAACTCCTATATAATATTATGGTTAATTATTCTCAATGGCATACTGAAAGATCTTCTAATAAAAAGTGCATGCGATAGAGGAAATCAATGTTTTGAGTGGAAAGATGGATGAACTTATGAAATTATTTGCTACTAAGAGTGTTTCTTCTGATCCTAATGATATGCCTTTGTCTACTTTGATTGAGAATAACAATGAATCGATGGATGTGAATTTTATTGGTAGGAATAATTTTGGTAACAACGCTTATAGAGGGAATTTTAATCCTAGACCATATCCTAATAATCTTTCTAATAATTATGGGAATTCCTACAATAACTCTTATGGAAATTATAATAAGATGCCCTCTGAATTTGAGAATAGTGTTAAAGAGTTTATGAATTCACAAAAGAATTTTAATGCTTTGCTTGAAGAGAAATTGCTTAAAGTTGATGATTTGGCTAGGAACGTTGATAGAATTTCTCTTGAGATTGATTCTTTAAAGCTTAGATCTATTCCTCCTAAGCATGATATCAATGAGTCTCTCAAAGCCATGAGAATTTCCATTGATGAGTGCAAGGAAAGAACCGCTAGGATGCGTGCTTCTAAAGATGCCTTTATTAAAGCGTGTTCTTCCAATTCCTATGAAAATCAAGATGAAGATCTAAAAGTTATTGATGTGTCACCTATTAAATCTTTGTTTTGCAATATGAATCTTGATGAAACTGAATATGATCTTCCTTTACCTAGAAGGCGTTCTAAAAATTCGGAGTATTTAGATCTTTATGATGAAATTGATGAAAGTGGGATTGAAAGAAATAAAAATCTTGATGTTGCTAAACCCACTATATTGGATTTCAAGGAATTTAATTATGAAAGTTGCTCTCTAATTGATTGTATTTCCTTGTTGCAATCCGTGCTAAATTCTCCACATGCTTATAGCCAAAAGAAAGCCTTCACCGAACATATTGTTGATGCCTTGATGCAATCTTATGAAGAAAAACTTGAGTTGAAAGTTTCTATCCCTAGAAAACTCTATGATGAGTGGGAACCAACTATTCAAATTAAAATTAAAGATCATGAGTTTTATGCTTTGTGTGATTTGGGTGCTAGCGTCTCTACTATTCCAAGACTTTGTGTGATTTGCTATATTTCCGTAATTTTGACGATTGCTCCCTAAACTTGCATCTTGCGGATTCCACTATTAAGAAACCTATGAGAAGGATTAATGATGTTCTTATTGTTGCAAATAGAAATGATGTGCCTGTAGATTTCATTGTTCTTGATATAGATTGCAATCCTTCTTCCCTATTATTCTTGGTAGACCTTTCCTTAGAACGGTTGCTGCGATTATTGATATGAAGGAAGGGAATATTAGATTTCAATTTCCATTAAAAAAGGGCATGGAACACTTTCCAAGAAAGAAAATAAAATTGCCATATGAAACTATCATGAGAGCCACTTATGGGTTGCCTACCAAAGATGGCAATACCTAGATCTATCCTCGCTTTTACTCCTAGCTAGGGGCGTTAAACGATAGCGCTTGTTGGGAGGCAACCCAATTTTATTTTTATTCCTTGATTTTTGCTCCTGTTTAGTAATAAATAAATTATTTATCTTCTGTTTTGGTTGTGTTTTTTGTGTTTAATTAGTGTTTGTGCCAAGTAGAACCGTTGGGAAGACTTGGGAAAAGTCTTGTTGAACTTGCTGTAAAAAAGAGAAACTTTAGCGCTCACGAGAACTGCTGTCATTTTTATATGAAGAGTGCTATTTAGTTATTTCTTTTTGAATATGGTTAATAGATAAATTCCTCACGCCCAGCAATTTATTTTAGAATTTTTGGGGTTCCAGATCTTGCGCTAGCTACAGATTACTACAGACTGTTCTGTTTTTGACAGATAGTGTTTTTCGTGTGTTGTTTGCTTATTTTATGAATCTATGGTTAGTAAAATAGTTTATAATCCATAGAGAAGTTGGAATACAGTAGGTTTAACACCAATATAAATAAAGAATTAGTTCATTACAGTACCTTGAAGTGGTCTTTCGTTTTCTTTCGCTAACGGAGCTCACAAGTTTTCTACTTTAAGTTTTGTGTTGTGAAGTTTTCAAGTTTTGGGTGAATTCTTTTGATGGATTATGGAACAAGGAGTGGCAAGAGCCTAAGCTTGGGGATTCCCATGGCACCCCCAAGATAATCCAAGGACACCAAAAATTCAATGCTTGGGTATGCCCCGGAAGGCATCCCCTCTTTCGTCCACTTCCATCGGTAATTTACTTGGAGCTATATTTTTATTCACCAACATGATATGTGTTTTGCTTGGAGCGTCTTGTATTATTTGTGTGTTTGATTGTTAGTGTGACACAATCATCCTTACTGTACACACCTTTTGAGAGAACCATACATGAATTAAAATTTGATAGAATACTCTATGTGCTTCACTTATATCTTTTGAGCTAAGTAGTTTTGCTCTATGTGCTTCACTTATATCTTTTGAGCATTATAATTTTGCTCTATGTGCTTCACTTAGATCTTTTAGAGAACGGTGGTGGATTTGTTTTAAAGAAAGTATTGATCTCTCATGCTTCACTCAAATTATTTTGAGAGTCTTAATAGCATGGTAATTTTCTTAATAATGACATGCTTGGTATTCAAGATTTGTGAAACTTTCTTTTGAGTGTGTTGAATACTAAGAAAAGTTGGATGCTTGATAATTGTTTTGAGATATGGAGGTAATAATATGAAAGTCATGCTAGTAGAGTAATTGTGAGTTTGAGAAGTGCTTGAGTTAAAGTTTGCAAGTCCCGTAGCATGCACGCATGGTAAACGTTATGCAACAAATTTGAAACATGAGGTGTTATTTGATTGTCCTCCTTATGAGTGGCGGTCAGGGATGAGCGATGGTCTTTTCCTACCAATCTATCCCCCTAGGAGCATGCGCGTAATACTTTGGTTTTTGATGGCTTGTAGATTTTTGCAATAAGTATATGAGCTCTTTATGACTAATGTTGAGTCCATGGATTATACGCACTCTCACCCTTCCACCTGTGCTAGCCTCTCTAATACCGCGCACTTTTCGCCGGTATCATACACCTACCATATACCTTCCTCAAAACAGCCACCATACCTACCTATTATGGCATTTCCATAGCCATTCCGAGATATATTGCCAGGCAACTTTCCACCATTCCGTTCATGACACATTCATCATTGTCATATTGCATATCCCGGTACACCGCCGGAGGCATTCATATAGAATCATATTTTGTTCTAAGTATCGAGTTGTAATTGTTGAGTTGTAAGAAAAATAAAAGTGTGATGATCATCATTATTAGAGCATTGTCCCAGTGAGGAAAGGATGATGGAGACTATGATTCCCCCATAAGTCGGGATGAGACTCCGGACGAAAAATAAAAAAAAAAGAGGCCAAAGAAGCCCAAATAAAAAGAGGCCATAAAAAAAAGAGAAAAGGCCCAAATAAAAAAAATGATGAGAGAAAAAGAGAGAAGGGACAATGTTACTATTATTTTACCACACTTGTGCTTCAAAGTAGCACCATGATCTTCAGAGTAGAGAATCTCTCATGTTATCACTTTCATATACAAGTGGGAATCTTTCATTATAGAACTTGGCTTGTATATTCCTATGATGGGCTTCCTCAAATTGCCCTAGGTCTTCATGAGCAAGCAAGTTGGATGCACACCCACTTAGTTTCTTTTTGAGATTTCATATACTTATAGCTCTAGTGCATCCGTTGCATGGCAATCCCTACTCACTCACATTGATATCTATTGATGGGCATCTCCATAGCCCATTGATTAGCCTCGTTGATGTGAGACTTTCTCCCTTTTTGTCTTATCCACATAACCCCCACCATTATATTCTATTCCACCCATAGTGCTATATTCATGGCTCATGCTCATGTATTGCGTGAAAGTTTATGAGTTTGAAATTATTAAGGTATGAAACAATTTCTTGGCTTGTCATCGGGGTTGTGCATGATGAGAGCATTCTTGTGTGACAAAAATGGAGCATGACTAAACTATATGATTTTGTCGGGATAAACTTTCTTTGGCCATGTTACTTTAAGAAAACATAATTGCCTTGTTGGTTTGCTTGAAGTATTATTGTTCTCTATGTCAATATGAACTTTTGTCTTGAATCTTCCTAATCTGAATATTCATACCACAATTAAGAAGATTTGCATTGAAATTATGCCAAGTAGCCCTCCGCATCAAAAATTCTCTTTTTATCATTTACCTACTCGAGGACGAGCAGGAATTAAGCTTGGGGATGCCTGATACGTCTCCAACGTATCTATAATTTTTGATTGCTCCATGCTATATTATATACTGTTTTGGACTATATTGGGCTTTATTTCCCACTTATATATTATTTTTGGGACTAACCTATTAACCGGAGGCCCAGCCCAGAATTGCTGTTTTTTTGCCTATTTCAGTGTTTCAAAGAAACTGAATATCAAACGGAGTCCAAATGGAATGCAACCTTCGGGAATGTGATTTTCTCACCGAACGTGATCCAGGAGACTTGGACCCTACGCCAAGGCTTCAGAGAGGCGGCCACGAGGGTGGGGGGCGCCCCCCCCTAGGGCGTGCCCCTGCCTCGTGGGCCCCTCGATGCTCCACTGACGTACTCCTTCCTCCTATATATACCTACGTACCCCCAAACGAACAGATACGGAGCCGAAAACCTAATTCCACCGCCGCAACTTTCTGTATCCACGAGATCCCATCTTGGGGCCTGTTCCGGAGCTCCGCCGGAGAGGGCCCTCATCACGGAGGGCTTCTACATCATCATAGCCTCTCCGATGAAGTGTGAGTAGTTTACCTCAGACCTTCGGGTCCATAGTTAGTAGCTAGATGGATTCTTCTCTCCTTTTAGATCTCAATACAAAGTTCTCCCCCTCTATCGTGGAGATCTATTCGATGTAATCTTCTTTTTGCGGTGTGTTTGTTGAGACCGATGAATTGTGGGTTTATGATCAAGTCTATCTATGAATAATATTCGAATCTTCTCTGAATTCTTTTATGTATGATTGGTTATCTTTGCAAGTCTCTTCGAAATATCCGTTTGGTTTGGCCAACTAGATTGGTAGTTCTTGCCATGGGAGAAGCGCTTAGCTTTGGGTTCGATCTTGCGGTGTCCTTTCCCAGTGACAGAAGGGGCAGCAAGGCACGTATTGTATCGTTGCCATCGAGGATAACAAGATGGGGTTTATTTCATATTGCATGAATTTATCTCTCTACATCATGTCATCTTGCTTAAAGCGTTACTCTGTTTTTAACTTAATACTCTAGATGCATGCTGGATAGCGGTCGGTGAGTGGAGTAATAGTAGTAGATGCAGAATCGTTTCGGTCTACTTGTCACGGACGTGATGCCTATATACATGATCATGCCTAGATATTATCATAACTATGCTCAATTCTGTCAATTTCTCAACAGTAATTTGTTCACCCACCGTAGAATACTTATGCTCTTGAGAGAAGCCACTAGTGAAACCTATGGCCCCCGGGTCTATTCTCATCATATCAATCTCCATCACTTTAATCTTGCTTTGATTTTTACTTTGCCTTTACTTTTTACTTTGCATCGCTATACCAAAAATACCAAAAAAATTATATCTATCAGATTTCACTCTCGTAAGTGACCGTGAAGGGATTGACAACCCCTAATTGTGTTGGTTGCGAGTAGCTATCATTTTGTGTAGGTACGAGGGACTTGAGCATGGCCTCCTACTGGATTGATACCTTGGTTCTCAAAAACTGAGGGAAATACTTACGCTACTCTGCTGCATCATCCCTTCCTCCTCGGGGAAATCCAACGCAAGCTCAAGAGGTAGGATCGACCCAGCTCCACTCGGTTGGGGAATCTGCCGTACTAAGGGTTCTTTCTCATGGACGACAAGGTAACTAATTTAACGAGATATTATATTATCTCTTATCCTAGTTCATCTGCCTCCTTTAATCACCCGGCGGAAATCACCATGAATTCATTTTTATTTGAGCTGATTTGAGGGTTTTCTTTCATTCATAGAATGTACAGTGCGCCGATACTTCAAGACTTGGTGACCGCCGCCAGAGATTCCATCTCGTCTTCCAGATAACTTGAGGATGCGCGCGGTATGTTCAATCTCACCCTAAATTGGTTTGCACGCCCTACTTTCCTGAACATATTCTAAATATTGCTACATTTGGATAAAAGGTGACACATGCAGCATATACGTCAAAGGGGAGTTTTCCCCCTCTTCTTTATATATTAGGAAAATTAATGATGTATTGTTCTTTCGATTACTCTCATATTTCCATGACATCATGTTTACCCTATCTGTTTAATTATAGACTTTTGTCCTTCGATTTCAACTACTGTACAGTTCTTTTAATTTGGGCCCATATTTGCATGTTACCATATTTTCTTTAACAACCCTACCATTTTCTGCAGGACATCCATCGCTATGCAACAGATTATGTAGTGCACAATTTTTCCCTTTACATACGTCAAGGCTCCACGAATGTCTTACTGCGCACAAACCATGGATTTACAATCATTGCTACTGTAAGACTTGATGAATGTGGTGACTACTATTTTGGCACTGGCTTTTGGAATGAAATTGCAAAGTTTTGTGTACTGAAAGCTGGCACTAAAACTGCACTGCACATAGAAGGGCCTGGTCATGAGATATATGCTAACTTCCTCAACAAAATCAACCATCCAGACTTTGTTCGAAGTAAGTTTTCTTTTCAACTATCTTCATATGTTGACTTACCCAGCAATGTCAAATGAATTGTGTAGTATTTAAGCAACCAATTGCTATTCCCTTATCTTACTATATTCTTACCTAATAACTTCTAGTTGCCAATAAACTTTTCTATTGCCCTGTTTTAACTAAATATTCCCTGTACTCCCATTTCTATCAAAAAGCGCTGCTGACTACGAGACTCTGGAGGTGCAGAACGGGGCTGCCAACAAGTGGAGGCGGGGCGAGCTAGAACCGCAAGCGACTCCAGCAGGTCTAGACTTAATCAGCAGCCTCCCTGATGATATGTTGAGAGTCATCATCTCCCTCCTCCCAATCAAATATGGGGCGCGGACAACCCTCCTTTCCCGGGGGTGGCGCCCCTATGGAACTCCAGCCCTCTCGACCTCATCGACACCCACGAGCTCTGCCATGGCTATCGCAAAAGCTTGGACGCGTTCTCCAAGATCCTCGATAGTCAACTTGGCCCAACCAAAGGCCTTAGAATGAGCAAGTTCCGTTCCAACGGCAAGGACCGAGCCAAGCGTGACGACTGGTTCCGATCCCCCGCCCTAGATCAGCTCGAGGAGCTCACTTTTGATGATGGGCATATGCGGTCACTGCCAACATCCGCACTCCGCCTCATGCCCACGCTACGCGTCGCCAAGTTCAGGAACTACCATTTCCCGCCCCTTAATGACGTGCCTGCTCTTATTCTACCACGACTGAAGCACCTCGAGCTCGTCACCGTCTGCCTCTCAAAGGGTGACATGGAGCGCCTGCTTCGTGGCTGTACTGCACTCGAGTACCTTCGTCTTCAGGCGATTAATGGGTTGAGTACCTTCCACATCACCTTCGTAACTCTCTGGACTGTTTATGTGTGTTGCTAGTGCTGCAGGAAGACATCACAAAAGGTGGACCATGGTATGGTCATGCAGGACACACCTGCACTTGAGAGATTACTTGTAGGTTATCAAGAAGGTCCAACAAGAATCAATGTCATTTCTGTGCCGAAATTGACAGTGGTGGGCTACTCGTCTAACAAATACTCCGAACTTGTTATTGGATCCACACCCGTTCACGTACAACAGCTGCCTTCTACCTATCCTTCGACAAATTAACATTATTTATAATTTTTAAGATGTTTGTTCGTCAGTCATTCAGAAAATGATTTCGACAAGCTTGACCCCGAAACTGCGCACAGTGAAGGTCTTGGCACTAGAATCTATCGGGGTCGACCTGGAGCAAGTTGTCAGTTTCCTAAGATGCTTTCCGTGCCTGGAGAAGCTATATATCGAGGTGATATTCCTTTCTTGTTAAATGTTAACCATAAGGGAGTTCAATTTGTGACACCTTTTTCCAAGTTTACAATGACAATGTACTATGATTTCTGAAGGTTCTTTTGGAGGATTTTAGTACATACATGCCCCCCCATATTGGTTGCTTGATCCATATGGTTACAATCACTAAGCATTTCTCCTTTGGATTCATCTGTACTAGTTTGTTTAGGGAACTTTTCATCCACTCCAACCTCTTGTGAAGAAGGCTATATTTTTCTAGAATGTATTCAAATGCCCATGTTAATCATGTCAGATCGAAGATGGCATGTTAGTGCATTTTACAAATCCTGCAAACCAAATAGCTAGGCATTTAGTAATGTTCAAAACTACATGTAGGCACTAACACATTTTCTTCTTTTGCAGATAAGATTAGGCCCAGTGGTGGATAATGTGATATAATATAACAATCACGTCGAATGCCTAGATTTGCATCTCTCAGAAATTACTTTGAAATCCTACCGAGGGACCTTACCAGAGATTATATTCGCCAGGTTCTTTGTTCTCGGAGCAAGGGTGCAGAAGGAAATGAGGTTTCACTACATTTATTTCGCAAAAATGAATGGTCTGTTGATCAGCACCGGCGCCTGTGGCAGAATGGAGTAGGCTCCAAAAATGCTGAATTTCATTTTGGAACTTCAGATGACAGGGTAATCGGAAGTCATCGGGTCAACCCCATACATGACTTCTCAGTGGCTGACCCCTTTGCAAAAATTGTGAGGTTTCGAAGCCAGACTTAGAAGTGGTGATATTAGTTTGAACCTCTCTGATATACATGTTCACTGGATTTTGGAATCCTCTGCTATGAACATCGTGACAAGACGTGACGATTACAGGCCAGCCGGCCCCCATTTATTACAGCGACCATTTAACCTACCCTTGTGTCTCGTCAACCTTTCGATCGCGCCCCACCATTGCAAGAAGCACATCCACCATGAGAAATTCTTAGAGGGTATCCCACACGGCTCCAATGGCGTTCCGAGCAGCTGCCGACGACGAGCAGTAGTTCACCATGCGTGCCGTGGTGGACACCCACAGAAGGTTCATGGACCTCTTGGTGGTGTGCACCAACGACCTGGTCTGGGCGGAGCACTCCATCCACATCATGGAGTTGTTGCTTGCCGAGGAGAAGTACAAGGTGGTCGGGTTCGACCTTGAGTACACCCACGCTCGTGACGGGTCTTGTCCCAAGGTCGCCGCCGCCCAGATGTGTGTGCGCCACCACGTCCTCATCTACCACTACTGGCTAGCCACAAGGCCTTGCGAGCATTTTGCCAAGTTTGTCAACAGCCCCCACTACATGTTCGCTACAATGGACATCACCAACGATGCAAAGGCACTTGAGAATTCGGGCATCGCATGCCAGAATCTTGTCGACATCCAGGGCCAATACAAGATCAGGGGCATCAAGGAGCATGAGAAGGACTCACTGGTTTACCTCGCCGAGGCCATCATCGACCCCTACTATAGAGACATGAATGATTCGTGCAACAAGGACAAGCGTGCCTGGCACTCGGCCTGGATGGAGAAACTCGACAAAGCTCACGTCATGTATGCGGCCAAGGGGGCGTACACGAGCTACGACATGTATCGGTAGATCGTTGACATGAGGAAGTCCCTCCTTCCCCAAAAGAGCTAGGGATCCAGCTGGAAGCAGAGCAATGGCAAGTGTCGTCGCAACAATAATAGATGATTAGATCCTTGATTCTCCTACTTTAGTATGCATGTAATTGCTTACTTTGGTGTGTGCAAATGTTATATGTGTCGTCACTTGTGTAATTGTATGCTTAATTTGGTTATGCAATGCTATCTTTTTAAGTATATATGTTGATGCTCTGTAGATAGAGCGTAGATGGTGTGCGGACAAAGAAAATCACATCGCACACGGACTAAACAATGGAACCCGTCGGTGATGTTTTCATCAATCACTCACAATTGTATACCAGCAATCGTTTGCTCACAACACACGTCTTATTAGCAGCAACTGTTTGTGTTCTTATCAGTCTTCAGACACATTTCTGATTACAGGCCTGTTTGTCGCGTATCACACACATCTTGTTAAGTTGAGCCATTTCTGTTCTCATGTCTCAATGCAAACAGTTCATCCGAGTGAACCGCATGTCGTATATCGCACACACCTTTTATCTGGCTAACCGTTTCTTTTGTGTTGCCTAATCAAAAACAGTTCATCCGAGTGAACCGTATGCTGTGTATCACACACGCCTCCATCTGGCTGCCCGTTTCTTTTGTTCCTCCTCATCACAAACAGTTCATTGAACTAAACTGTATGCCCTTCATCGCACACGCAACTAAAACCTGAACCATTTTTGATGCATCCGTCATCGCAAACATTTTACACATTTCTGGCGGTTTTCATACAGCACCGTTTGCGATTATGGCATCACACACAGTTTCTCAAAGGGTCTCTGATCGTAGTGTCGCGCTAGCAGCATCCTACAGTAGTGCGAGACAAGACACTTTGTGTGGTGAGAATAGTTTTTTTTCATTGACACAAGTGCGAATTGATTTGGTACGTACATTATTACACGTTAGGCTTGTCCTGAAATTTCAAGACATGCCTTGTTATCCTGAAAATTCAGACATCCCTTTGTCTCTTTGTGCTTTGAAAACTCGCGCCTTCACAACCTGTGCCTTGCTATCCCGAAATTACAACACGCGCGAAACTCCCTCCAGCTGCCAAATCCTGACATTTGAAATCCCCCTTCTAGCCCTGAGCCGAAAGGGCCGCTAGTTCAAATCGGTGGGGGGGGGTACTTTTGTAACACACCCATATTTTGGACAAGCGTGTCCTTAAGTCATGGTTCCCCCCTCCCATCACCTCCTTTTCACCATTCGAAAACCCAGGCCGCCATAACCTCTCTGCTCCAGCCGTGAAACCCCACCCTTCTCCATCTGCTACCCCACCGCTTCCCAGGCGGAGCCTCTTCCCCGATGATGTCGTCCACCGCAACAGCAAGACGTCCCTCATCCACTGCCCAGATGAGGATTCATCGCCGATCTCGTCGTCCCGCCGGTTCAGCTGCCCCATCCTCCACCTCCAAGGAGCTACTCCGACCATTTCCTCATCTATCGTGGCTGCTCCATTCCCACAACACCGCCTTAACCTGCTCCACTAGAACTGCAACATGCTCACCGACTCCTCGGACGAGGCCGAGGCCTACTCGGGGCCACCAAATAGGTTGTACACTCATCGCATCACACCTTCTCCTTAACTCAACCTCCTGGCACCACAGGTTCTCGATCCCGCACACACATGGTGCGCCGCTAGCAACATCTCCATGGCGGCTCTCCCCCACTGCGAGGCTCCTTCGATGGCGGCGTCCATACCAGTTGGATCTGCTGCTACGGCTGTCGCACACGCTGCTGCTGCTATGGCTCTCACTTGCTCGCGTTGCTGCTCTGCTCTTTCTCTCGCTCGTGCTGCTGCTCTACTGATGCCGGTACATGGGCTGCTGCAGCTACACGAGTTGCTGCTCTGGCTCTAATTTGCGTTGCTACTCCAGGCGCTGCTGCTCCGGCTGCTATCTGCTAGTGTGTTTCCCATCGATAGTCTGTTGATTTAGATAAACGTTTCTCTACAACTAGTGCTCAAGCGGCCTAAACTACATGTGAAGTGCTTCTCTGCTACTAGTGCATTCAGTTTCAACAGTAACATTCAGATTCCACAGCAAATTTTAGTTTCGACAGTAAAGTTCAGAGTTAAAAGTTTTTACCTCATCTGTTGTAGTCAGGTGTTTTTTGGTGATGTAAATTTTACATCCACCACTTTTTGGTAATGTATTTTACATCATCTATTAGAGATGATATTAGAATCCCACTTGAGATTAACGATGTTTGTCTTATACTGCTTCAGCCTCGATGTCTTATGGCTCGCCAGATGAGAGGACCCCGATCCTAAGTCACAACGATATAGCATGTAATACACCATATCACTTTGCGGCCTCACGCACGGTATCCCCATGGGTGCCACCTTACCTGGCCCAGGACCGTTTGCGCCTTTTGGCTCATGTATATGGTAGTGTCACTAGCATCCATATGACAGAGAACCCAGGCCAACATGACTAGTCGTAAACCCAAGGTGGCACTAACTTACAGGGACAAGCAAACATGACCCAGCAATGCACGAGTCCGTCATCAACATACGAACCCAAGTCATAGCAAGCCACAAGGACATAAAGGAACAACGCATGACATTTCCCCGAAGGGACATATGCCGATCATCCCATGTGTTCCGAAGCAGTAGCAAGCTACCATGGCTCAGTGGAAACATTAGGAGATATTTCCCCATAAGAGAGGCTACCAAGAATAAAAAACAAGATTGTCAGATCCCACACATACCAAGTTTGCCAAAATCATACACACAATATGCTCAATATGTGCAAATACAACATGGCATCACAACAAAACTCTATGACTCAAAGTATTTATTCAGAAGGCTCCGAAGAGTCATACATAGTAAAAATTACAATCATGGTCACATGACCCAACATACAGAGCATACAGGAAATGGAAGCATAAACATGTCTCGGTATAGACATCTGAAAAAAGGAAGAAGGCTTTAGAGCCTGACTATCTATAAGGCCCTCCCAAGGGTACAAGATTGTAGCTGAGGTAACAGGCTAAAGGTCGAAGTCCACGCGGAACTACTTGTGAGAGTGAAGTCTCTCTGCAAAAACATAAATTAAGCAAACGTGCATACAAATGTACCCAACAAGACTTACATCAGAATTATCTACATATGCATCAGTATCAACAAAGGGGCGGTGGAGTTTAACTGCAGCAAGCCAGCTTTGACTCGGTGGCTATCCTGAACTACAATTACCAGTAACTTCTTTGAGTTGGCGCACACGAGTTCACATATTCACCATAACAATACACCACCATGGATCCGTTCCCATCTCCCTACGAGAAGGCCACCCATAGCACTCATGCTTATTTGGCGCATTTTAGAGTATCCACTTCTAGTTATCTATGAACAATGTAAGCATTCCAAGTGGTCCATATCCGCGGACATGACTATTCGAATAGATCATATTACCCTGCAGGGGTGTACTTCTTCACACACGCTCTCACCACTTATCGCCGTTTACATGACATTTACTCGGCAACCTTCAAGCGGAAGCCCGGCGAGGGTGTCGGCCATGACCTGACTAACCACACGAGACTCTAGTCTACGTTTATCGCCTATTTGAGTTCCATCCACAAGGAAGTCCGGCCTAGGTTTCACTCATGGCCCAAACGATGAGAGAAGGGTTCCCAAGAGCACTGTGCCTCGTGCCTCTACTGCATCATAGCCCACCCCTAGGGTCAGCGCTACACATGGCCCCAACACATATCCTACAAACACCAGAAACTAGTTGCAACTCCTGGACAAAGATCAAGGTGATTAATAAGTACAGAGGGTCAATTAAGTATCCCAAAGCGTGGTAGTAACTGTCTTGGATCACAAACACGGAACTCAATTCCCGAGGACAGTTTCAATTAGACAACCCACCATGTACTCTTACATAGCCTCTCATCGCTACCTTTACCAAATCGTGTTCACACAATTAGCTCTCAACAGTAGTACATGATGACAACATTCCAATTCATCCCTGATGAGTCAGACGTGACACAACTCTAAGCAATAGCAGGTATAATAAGCAAGCATGCATGAGTAGGCACATCATGCTTCAAACAACTCCTACTCATGCTAGTGGGTTTCAACTATTTACTGTGGCAAAGATAGGTCATGCAGAGGTAAGGGGTTCAACTACCACAGCATGTAATAGTTGAATCATTGCTGTCCTAATGCAGTAAAAGAGAGCAGGAGCGTGAGAGTGGGATTGTGTCAAAGTGATCGAGGGGGTTGCTTGCCTGGCACTTCTAAAGATAGTAATAGATCTTAATCGGTGTCAACGATCACAACGTCGAAACAACGTCCACTGAGAGGGAACAACACCGACAAACAAAGAAGGAACACAATCAGTGCAATGCAACAATATGATGCATGATCATGACATGGCAACATGCTGTGATTTGAGCTAATGCAAGTAAAACTAGAAGAGTTTGAGCATATTTGAGCCAAAGGTTCAAATTCAAGCCCAAGCTATGAATTTCCAAAGTGCATTTAGTTGTTTTGATCGAAACAGCAAGGTTAAGTTGCTTAGTCATGCATGAAACTAGTACCAATGGATAGATTGGATTTTTCTGATCGATTTTCATATATAAATCTTTTCCATCTGAGCTGTAGATTATTTTCTATGTTTTTAGAAGTTTAGGCCTTTTTCTGGATTTTCTGATTATTTGGAAATTAAACTAATTCCAGAAAAAGGCATACTACGTCAGCACTACATCATCATGACATAAGCTAGTCAACGGGGCAGCCAGGTCAAACTGACCAGTGGGTCCTGTGTGTAAGTGACTCAGGGGCTAATCCTATCTTAATTGAACCTAAACTAGGTAATTAGCAGGGGCTGGCCCCACATGTCAATGACCCAGAGGAGTCAAACCCCAGGTCAAACAAGTCAAACCAGCCGGCATTAAGCCGCTGGCGATGTCCAGAGATGGCGGCGATGCTCGGTTTTTGCTCTCCAACGACCAAATGGACGGTAGAGGGCGTCTACGTGACGAGGAGGCTCTTCCGCGTCGGGTGGTGCACGCAGCAGCAGCTTCGGTGGCCTAAGTCGATGGCGGCAGCGACTTGCGCGACGGATGGAGCTACGGGAATGGCAGGTTCGACGCTACAGAGCTAGGGAGGGGAATCGGTTGGTGGCTACGGGCTCATGGAGGGACGCTGAGCACGTTGGTGTACTTTCCCGAGAGCTACGGCGTCTGAAACGATGACGGCAACATGGCCGACAGCGAGGAGCCCTCGAGTGCTATGGTTAGCTAGGCTAGAAGAAGTAAATGACCGAGGGGAGAGAGGTGTTCGGTAGAGGAGCTCACGATGAGGTCGCCGGTGATCTCGGCACTCTCGGGGACGGCACATAGCTCGCGAATCGACGACGGCAATCCATGGTGCCCGATGAGGAAGACGACGACGGAGAGGGTGAAGCAGAGCTCCTCGGCTTGTGTGGCTCGGTGGGTAAGAAGAGGGCATTGCTCCGCTTCTGTTGACATGGTGAAGAGGCGAGGCATGCAAGGTGGCTGTGTCGGCGAGCGGCGGCGACCGGCGGGTGCTCTTGGTGGCCGCGAAATTGAACGCTAGAGGGAGGGAGAGAGTGATACGAGAGAGGGGAGTGGCCCAGGGGGTCTTCGGCGTCTCCGTGGCCCGGTGGATGGGACGAGGGGGAAGCAGAAGGAGTAGATCGGTTGCGTGCGCATCAACATCGTGTCGTCCTCCTGGCAGAATCTAGGGGACGACTGGCAAGGTGGGTTGGTGGGCTGGGCCAACTGGGCCAGCTCCAGGTAAGATAGGTTGGGTTTCTCTTTTTTTACTTTATGTTTGTTTTCTGTTGTTTATTATTTGCCATTGTTTTAAATTCAAAATGAATTCAAACCCAATGCCAAACTCTCTGAATATTTTTGTGTAGCTTCTCTGCACATTTCCAAATGCTCATAAAATACAAAGTAAGTTGAAAATATATTCTATATATAGTGAATAGAATTCCAAATTCAAATACAATAATGATTTAAATTTAGTGCCCAAAATATTCCATTAAAATGTTCATTACTTTTTGCTCGGTGAAAAGGCCTTGCCAAAATATAACCAACATTATTTAAGGCCATTTTGGAAACATTGAATATATTTTCAGGGGTTTCCCTTTATTTAAATTCAATTTTGAGGCTTTCAAATTTCCTCAATGTTGGAGATATGCCCTAGAGGCAATCATGTATGATGATATTTCCTATGCGTTTATGAATAAAGATAGTCCTTGGACATTATCAATGATGTGTATCAGTAGGTACGTGACTTGTTTGTGGGACTATGCATTGTATGATGACTGTCCTAAAAGGTCCCTAATTGAAAGGGCTGTGGACGCGCAGCCGACTAGACTAGCATATGGCACGGGCGATGGCTTGGTCTCACTAGCCATGGAGCATTGGATGCTAACCGGATAATATGGACTCAGAAGGATCTGGTCGGATTTGACGTAGTTGGATCCAAGTTGAGATAAGGTCCGAGTTGGACAGACCCAACTATGAGACGCATCGATATGTCATCTGTGAGTCTCTAGTACAACATACGTTCTACATCCTAAGACCTGTGACAGCCTTGCTTTGGGCCAACCAAACGCTACTCCGTGACTGGGTAGTTACAAAGGTAGGTTTCAGGCTTGTCCAGACCCATGCTACGAGACATGGTCGAGCAAGATGGGATTTGCCCCTTCGATTAGGAGAGATATACTCTGGGGCCCTCGTGTGATCCGACCAGGATAAGCATGGCCATGCGACAAGGATTATGAGATAATCTGGTTTGTGGTCGGCATCACTGGAATAAGAAAGAGGTCGGGCTAGCACAAGGAGGACATACTCGCCTTGAGCCCGTCAACATATATCATGTGGCAAAAGGAATGGAAGTATGATGTATAGGTTCGCCTAACCAGCTTCATAGTATGCTTGGTGTTCGACATGCCTTGCTAGTGGCCGCTACCAACCATGCAGTTCGGAGGTGATCCGAACTGCGACCAAGCCGGCTTGAACCTAAGGGGTCGCGCGCTTAAGGGAAGGAACTCACGAGGTCGGATCCGGGGACACTGGTCGGATGTGATCCAAGTGTTAACTTATGGGCTTTAGGGTCCGTGCGAGGCCCATGTGTTGAGCCCTTGATAGACGCCTATATAAAGTGGGGGTGCGGAACACTCATGCGATTGATCGCTTCGGCGCTATCCCTAGGGTTTGCATGTGTTGCGGAACACCCCAGCCACGCGAGGGACAATGTCTATTTAACAAGATTGGATCCCAGATCCATTCAACATCTCACGGAGAAAATCCTCAAAGGTTGCTAGGAAAGAACATTCCAACATGTCTAGCGTCCCCAGCTCCTCCTCCCGTCCCTGTAGCCCAGAAAGAGGCGAATGGGAGAAGTGCTCCGTATCCCACCGTCAGCTGGTGGAGCTGCAAACGCAGGGGTTTGTCCCCACTGTGGATCTAGTCCCCGTTCGAGCAAGGTTGGCCTCCTTCAACGTCAAAACCCAGGCGGCGGATTTCCCCAATCCATCCATGGGGGAACGAGTATGTTTCGTCCCCTATCTGCTAAGGTGCGTGGGATTTCCAATTCATCCATTCCTCCGAGGGCTTATGGAATATTATGGCCTCCAGCTACACAACTTTACTCCAGCCTCCATCCTGCACATTGCGGGTTACGTCGCTTTATGCGAACTATTCCTGGGTTGTGAGGCCCATTTTGAACTGTGGAGAAGGTTATTCTGCCTTGTCCCGTGTAACCATGAGGGATCAATATTTGAAGTCGGCGGAGCCGAAATATGGCACATTGCCGAGACCGGATACCTATCTGGCACACCGAAGAAGGCTTCTGAAGAGTGTACTTCTGAGTGGTTCTACATCAAGGACGTCGTACTTCCAGACCCAGTCCGGAGGGGTCTTCCTGAGTTCATAAGTGCTCCTTTAAAGAAACGCCACAGCTGGCGCCCTCGGAGCCTCGAGGAAGAAGATAGTGCGAAGGTTCGCCAACTCCTGAGCAAGATAAGGACGCTCGCCCAGTCCGGATACACGATAGTCGAAGTAATGGCGACCACCATAGTGCGGGGGTTCTAGCCACTCTAATACAAAGGACTTCCCATGTGGCACTATAATGGGGAAGATGACGCCTCCCGCTGTGGCAGGAAAGGTCCCGACACCCCTGCCGCCCTGGCCAAAATATTGCCCGAACTGTTCAAAGGGGAGGAAGAGGAGTTCTTGCGCATCAAGCATAGGGAAGGATACTCGATGTATAGTCCTTCTAGCTGGGTAAGCCCCCAAATCCTCTGCTCTACTCATTCTACTCCCTGAGCTATGTTCAACGAACATTAACCCATCCATTTATAACAGCACTGGCGAAAGGCTTCCGAGGGGCTTTATAGCCCCGCCCTGCAGCCCGAGGGCCACAATCGGGACCTTGACCCCGGATCCAAAGAAGATCCGAATATATTCGTGGTGCTTGAGAATGGGATGTTTTACCAAACGAGCTATCATGGCACAGAAGTAGCCATCATCGCTGATTATCCCGGTCTTCTCCCCGCTTCACACATAAGTAATCTGGAGATATTTCATCCGAAAGAGTTTTCTCATACCGCCTCACCCACCGCACTGTCCTGTGCTCGAAAGGGGAGGCATTCGACGCACCATGCTTCCCCAGGGGTATCTCCGAAGAGAGCGACCCCCACACCGGGCAAGCCTTCGAAGAGGAAGCCAAACGAAGATACGGCTGAGCCTTCATCAAAGAGGTATGGATTCGCAAATATGCACCTTGGCAGTCACATCCAACTGTGACCTTTGTGTTTATCCTGTATTAGGAAAAAAGTGTGCCAGACTATATCCGGGGGTCCGGCCGGTCATACTTCCCACAGCCAGGATCCAGATCCTACCATAAAGACGGGGGCTGATACGGGGGTAACGCCGAACTGTCCTCCAGCTGAGGATTCGGATGATGTATCCGTCACTAACTAGGAAGTGGAGAGCGCCATGAATCATCGGCACCGAAGGGATGTTTTACAAGACACCAGCTTTTCAGAAGAGGCATTTAATGCCTTCAGCTCGGCTGATGCATACATTCGAGCTGCTCGAGATGGGCTTAACAGAGCCACAAAGCATCATTTAAAAGATGTGCGGGTATGTTTACTTTGTCCGAATATGATAACCATATGCCAGTAGCCCCCAAGACTTGAAGCAGTTGATACAACTAATTTGAGTATTGTTGTATAACCAGGTTCTTACAGAGAAGAACAACGTGCTAGCCCAAGAGCTAGAGAAGTGTCAGACGCAGCTGACTGCTGCCCGTGCCGAACTGGAGAAATCCAAGAAGGCGTCTCCTGGTAATGTTCCCCTCTGTCGAGAAAACATAATGGTATATCAATAGTGCTAACACGGTTTCTCACCTCTTATTAGGCTCACTAGATCAACTGCAAGAACAACTGAAAGCTTCCCAAGGCGGAGAATGAGAAGCCAAGAAACTGCTACCCGCAGGTGACTGTGTGCTCACAAAAGTCGTGATGGATAAAAACAAGCTCCAGGATTTGAATACCCGATTGGGCAAGGAACTGAAAGATGTACGGGCCCAGCTAGCTGACTTCGCAAAGTTGAATAAAAGGCTACGAGGCGGCATATTCAGTATGTGGCTGGACTTACCTTTGAATAACTCGGAGGTGGAGGAGACTGAGGGAGTCCTGGACTAAGGGGTCCTCGGGCATCCGGCCTATTATCTATGGGCCAGACTGATGGGCTGTGAAGACATGAAGGCCGAAGACAGCACCATGTCCGGACTGGACTCTACTTGGCATGGAAGGCAAGCTTGGTGACTGAATATTCCTTCTCATGTAACCGACACCATGTAAACCCTAGATCCCCTCGATGTCTATATAAACCGAAGGGGATAGTCCGGAAAGGACATCACATATACTCATTACCATACCCACATAGGCTAGACTTCTAGGGTTTAGCCATTACGATCTTGTGGTAGATCCACTCTTGTAACACTCATATTCATCAATATCGATCAAGCACGATGTAGGGTTTTACCTCCATAGAGAGGGTCCGAACCTGGGTAAACATTGTGTCCCCCGTCTCCTGTTACCATCGATCCTAGACGCACAGTTCGGGACCCCCTACCCGAGATCCGCCGGTTTTGACACCGACATTGGTGCTTTCATTGAGAGTTCCACTATGTCGTTGACAAAAGGTTTGATGGCCCCCTCAATCGTCAATAATGACGCTCCCGAGGAGGAACCTTCCTCCCCAGACAGATCCTTGTATTCGGCGGCTTTGTACTGCGGGCCAACCCGCTTGGCCATCTGGAGCAGATCGACAGCTATGCCCCTGGCCATCAGGTCGGATTCGGAAGCTTGAACTACGCTGTGGATGCCCGTGGATTTGAGCCCGCGGCAATCGCTCCCCCTCATCCCGATGAATGTGACTCAAATCTGTCATCGGAGCACACCCAGGAGATGGTTCTTGTGACTGCAACGACCTTAGAGCCGAAGCGGATCGAGCCATCCGAGGCCTCAGAGTCTGCGACATTGGAGCCGCACATGGACTCGACGCCCTACAAAATTCGCTTTAACGGAACTTCGGACTCATTTTCGGCTATAAGTTCCGGACTGTGTACGCCCGTGGATGTTTTCCAGCACTCGCCTTTGGGTGACGTGCTAAAATCTTTAAAGAAAGTGTCCTTGGAAAAGGACTCATAGCCGAACTATGTCCGGTTCGAGCTAGAGACGGATGATGAGGAATTTCGCTTCCCACCCGCTACCCACTTCATAGCCACCGTCGATGACTTAACTGACGTGCTCGACTATGGATCCGAAGACATCGACGGTATGGAGGACGATGCCGACAAGGAGCAAGGCCAAGACGCACCATTTACTAGACGTTGGACGGCCACCTCTTCATACGACGTGTACATGGTTGATACACCTGAAAGATCTGGCGATGGCAAAGAAGAGTTGGATGTGAACAAAACCTCCAACACACTGTCCAAGCGCCGGTGGCCGAAACGCCGCCCCAAGCCCCGCGGCTCAAAGGACGGCAACACTGGCACCGGAGAAAATAGTACTCCGGACGACGCCGAAAATAGTGAAGACCCCGCCGGGGCCACATCCGAACAGGAACACGACAACAGACAAGACAACCCTGACGAACAGGCCATAGAAGATGACCCGGAGGATGATAGTTACCGTCCACCCTCCGAGGAGGAGACAAGCCTCGACAACAAAGACTTCATCGTGCCTGAGGATCCTCTCGAGCAAGAGCGCTTCAAGCTTCAGCTCATAGCCACTGCAAGGAGACTGAAAAAGAAACAACAACAGCTTCAAGCTGAACAAGACCTACTCGTCGACAGATGGACTGATGTCCTGACAGCCGAGGAACACGGCCTCAACCGCCCAGCCAAAAGCTACCCGAAACGTAGACTGCTACCTCAATTCGATGAGGAGGCGCCAGAGCATATATGTCCCTCGCGTAATGCAGATCGACCACCACGTGGTCAGGACAGGGCGGCAGAACAGCCACCCTGCGGTCGAGATAAAGCGGCAACTCAGGCCAAACAACAGACCACCCCACCACCCCATCAAAATAGGGACAGAAGAGTCCGGAGTCATACGTACGACCTCTGACAGACCCTGTATAGTAGAGCAAGACACACAAGATCGATCTACGGATCACGAGGACGTGCCTCGAGGCGCGATGACGGCTACTTATTCGGATGTGACAAACCTAACCACGCTCGAGCCGAATGCCGCAGGCGGACTCCTTCAGAGCTCTGCCACGATGTGGCCTGATATAGAGGCGCCGCACACCCGCTCTGCTTCACAGATGAAGTACTGGATCATGAATTCCCTGAGGGGTTCAAGCCCGTCAATATAGAATCATACGACGGCACAACCGATCCTGCAATATGGATCCAGGATTTCATTCTCCACATCCATATGGCCCGAGGAGAAGACCTCCACGCCATCAAATACCTCCCACTAAAAGTCAAAGGACCAGCTCGGCACTGGTTAAATAGCCTAACTGAGAACTCAATCGGCAGCTGGGAGATCTTGGAAGAGGCTTTCCTCGAAAACTTCCAAGGAACTTATGTCTGGCCACCAGATGCCGATGACCTAAGCTACATAGTTCAACAACCCGGAGAAATCAGCCAGAAAATTCTGGACTAGGTTCCTAACCAAAAAGAACCAGATCGTCGACTGTCCGGACGCCGAGGCCCTAGCAGCCTTCAAACACAGCATCCAGGACGAATGGCTAGCACGCCATCTCGGACAAGAAAAGCCAAAGTCAATGGCAGCCCTTATGGCACTCATGACCCACTTTTGCGTAGGCGAGGACAGCTGGTTGGCTCGTAGCAAAAACCCAGCCAGTGAGGCAGGCCCTACAGAGGCCAAGAACAGCACCGGCAAGCTCTGGCGCAATAGACACAAACACAGAAGCAATGGCAACAACACCGAAGACACCACAGTCAATGCCGGATTCAGTGGCTCCAAGTCTGGCCAACGGAAGGAACCCTGCAAAAGAAACAACGATGGACCTTCCAACCTGGACCGCATACTCGATCGTCCGTGCCAAATTCATGGCACCCCGGATAAGCAAGCCAATCATACCAACAAGGATTGTTGGGTCTTGAAGCAGGCTGGCAAGTTAAATGCCGAAAACAAAGAAAAGGGATCACAAAGCGAGGATGAGGATGAAGAGCCCCGGCAGCTAAACACCGGGGGACAAAAGAAATCCCCCCCCCCCAAGTCAAAACGGTGAACATGATATACGCCACGCACATCCCCAGAAAGGAGCGCAAACGAGCACTCAGGGACGTCTATGCGGTAGATCCAGTCGCCCCAACATTCAATCCGTGGTCATCATTTCCGATCACCTTCGATCGACAAGATCACCTGACTAGTATTCGCCATGGCGGTTCGGCCGCACTAGCCCTGGACCCAATCTTCGACGGATTCCACCTAACACGAGTCCTGATGGATGGCGGAAGCAGCCTCAACCGGCTGTATCAGGATATAGTACGGAAGATGGGCATTAATCCCTCGCGAATTAAACCAACAAATACTACCTTTAAAGGAGTCATACTATGTGTAGGGGCCCGCTGTACGGGCTCAATCACGCTGGAGGTGTTCTTCAGTTCTCCGGACAACTTACAAAGCGAAGAGTTAATCTTCGATATCATCCCCTTCCGCAGCGGCTACCACGCACTGCTCGGACGAACCGCATTTGCTAGTTTAACACAATGCCACACTATGCTTATCTCAAGCTCAAGATGCCCAGTCCATGCGGTGTCATAACAGTCAATGGCAATACGGAACGCTCCCTCCGAACAGAGGAGCAGACCGCCGCCCTAGCAGCTGAAGCACAGAGCGGCCTTCTCAAGCAGCATTATAACCCAGCTGCTGAGCCCCTGGAGACCATCAAGCGGGTCCAGACTACACTGCAACAGGAGACTGCGGCTCGTCAAGAGCTCGACTAGCAATTTGGCCTCTGTCCCAGCCCCAATATGGTAGTGGCATTCGTACCACGCGTACACAATTACGCACTCAAAATTCCATGGACATCGACAGAGGCACGAGATAACCCGGGGTCTACAATCCGGTGACCGATCCCAGACACACATACTTTCACTTCTCTTTGTTGTTTCAGGCACCTTTCTCCGTGGTCCTAATGTCAAGTCCTTTAGAAGGATTGAAATACAACGGAGGCAAGCAACACAGGTGTGTAGGGTAACCTTTATACGTTCTTCTTGATGGTATTCATACTTATTTCTCAGGACCAGCACACTGCGCCCTATTGATGCCGGCATGTTAAATGGCCGGACACTTCTCGCAGCATCTGTACAAGATACGCCTTGACGTATCCATCCAGTTATAATAAAATGGTTCGTGGCCCAGTTCCTGTGGTTTTCGCTTCTTACTTCGTTTTTATTTTTATCTGCTTCTTTGCTGCATCGACATTCTTTTACGTTTAATATTCACCAGGGGCTACCTGTCGCCCCACAATACGGCAGCACAGCCCGAACACTTCTTATATATGTTCGGCACCCTGAATTTAGCATTATATGCATTGGCTCCGAATCATGTCTTTGGTCAATAGTTGGGTTGCCCGGCTCCTGTGCTTGCTACTCTACGTTCCGCTCCATCGGCTAGGGTATTAAAGGGAGAACTATTGCGATTGTGCCCTGGCTTTGACCAGACGAGCACCTCACTAGAGAAAGCCGAAAACTAACTGTCTTGATGTGGCGAGAGCCGGTCAGCTACTCGAGGGTTACGAATCGTTGGAGATTTTTTCCGCGTTACGCGAGAGATCGGCACTTCCCGATCATATGCTGACAGTACTCTGGATTAAACTAGGGGCTGTGCCCATGCTTTATTATAAAACTCCTATGGCTAAGTGAGGGCATTAAAGCCAGAAAGTCTAATTGCCTTGTTCGTTGCGCTAAACAACTCCTTCAAGGACCATGTAATTGGATCAAGATTGTTTGGATTCCATCCCGAACACCTCCGTACTATCTACGTGAGGGCAGAAGCTGACGACTGGCCAACCCTTAGATTACACACAACGCAGCCGCACAGGAGGAAACAATTCAAAGCATAATAAAATTACTTTACAAAAACTGGCTTTGTTCCCATAATACAAGACAAAGGCAACATGAATACATTTATTCAAATACAATGTCCTGCGAACATTGCGCCGCTACAAGTCGAGACCCTTCTACAACACCCTCGAAATATCGCTTGGGTGTGCAGTGCTCCTTGTCCTCCGGCGGCCCACTGGCGACTTCAATAGCGTTCATCTTCGCCCACCACATCTTGCAGCGAGCGAAGGCCATACGGGCACCTTCAATACAGACGGAGCACTTGATAATGTCCAGCCAAGGACAGGCATTCACCATCCACCTCACGAGTCTGAAGTAGCTACTCGGCATAGCTTAGGCTCGCCACAGCCGGATTATCACATCCTTAATGGCTAGTTCATCCACTCTATGCAGCTCCACCAGCTGTTTTCAGCTGATCGATGAAGGACACATGATGCTCTGGTGCCGCATACTACGACCAGAAGAGCCTCTCCGAAGAACCCCCTCCTTCGGCTCGAGAGAACTCCATGGCGTCTGATACACTGCGTGGCAAATCCGCAAAAGCCCCTGGGGAACTCCGAACCCGGGTTAGTAAAAGGTACTGCTTCTCCGCATACTTGCTTTCCATCTTAAATGCCTTACCCGCTGTGATCTTCTTGGCCTCCTGGATCTCCTGGAGGGCGGCCTGGGCCTCATTCCGTGCGGTCTCTGCGCTGTGACGAGCCTTGGCGAGTTTGGTCCCTCGAACCGATGCATCATCCTCCAAGGCCTCGCATTTTTTCACCGCATCTTGGAGCTCCTAGTGGACTTCTTTGACCCAGGCATTTAGCTTCTTACGAGCGGCTTGCTACTGGATAGCCTGGTCCTCGCCCTCGCCCAAGGCCTTCCTCAGGGCCTCGACTTCAGTCGCGGCTTCTGCACATATCAGAATACCGCTGTCAATATACATCATTTATCCCTTCCAGAACATATTGCAAGTCGTTCCTCACTTTGCTTCTCCTGGAGCTGAACCTTAACCTCGCCGAGCTCATTCTCGGTCCGCTCCAGCCTCCGCTTCAGCTCGGAGACCTCGGCAGCATGCGAGGTCACGGCCAATAGGGAAGCCTGCTTATCAATACATATTCAGTCAGCCTCCTATAATTAAGGATTTATCCCCTGTCCGGTCTTGCTCGCCGAACACCGGACATCGTCTCAGGGGCTACGGACTATGCGGAGTTTTTCTCTTTTCTTACCTCTAAACCTGTTAACAGGACGCTGCGGGCTTCATTCAGTTCGCTCTTGGCGGACTGAACCTTCTCGACCACCGCACCCACAAGGATACGGTGCTCGTCCATGATGGAGGCACTTTGTAGCACCCCCATCAGGTCATCTGGTGCTCCTGGATGGACAAGAGCCACTGGTGGAAGCAAAGCACCCCCCCTCCTTCAAAGGGGGCTGCTCGCCTGATTCTGGAGCCACATGGGTCTCCGGAATCGTATTCGGCTGAGGGCCGAACTGGATACGGGCCCCTTTGCCAGTCTCCATGGGGATTAACTCCCCCATGTGTCCGGCAGTGGAAGTCCCGCCTTGTGGCACCCCCCAGACAACATCCTGGGCTCCTCCCTTCGGAGCGGTCCTCTGGGATAACACTTCGGTGTCATCCCTGGCCCCGGGGATTAAGCGGGCGGTGGCGACATGCTCGCCATCTCCAACGGAGCCAATGAACCTCTAGATGAGGATCGCTAGATAAGGTCATGGGCCGGACTGCAATAGTGTGGATTAACCATGTTAGAATAATAAAAAGAAAGGGCTGGATGTGTGCATAAATAAGCCATGTCACTTATGATGTGGCCTGGGGCCTGGTATGAGGGTGACACTCCAGACTACTGTCGATGTCCCACGCGGTGTCAACCGCTGGGGCGCCCTTACCGTTTTTGGGCGCTTGCGCCTCCGGATGTATTGAGGCTACCCTTTTCTTCTTCTTCTCCTCGGGAGGAGGGTTGTTTTCCTCCTCCTCCTCTTCCTCGTCGTTGTCCCCAGGGACAGAGGAATGGGCCTCGTCTTCTTCGGACGCCACATCCGAAGTGCCCTTGCAACGGGGGCCGCTCTTGGCCCCCTTGGCTTTCTTCTTAGCCTTCTTCTCCGGCGCCGTATATGGCACCAACACCAGCATCTTCGCCAGGCGCAGGATGACTAGTTCTTCCGGCAACGGAGCTGGACACTAGATCCGCTTTTCCCTCTCCACCTAGTCCTGAGGAAGCAATACTAAAGTCTCAGACATCATCCTCGAAACATTTAAGTTGGGAGTACATCAAAAGTAACATACCTCGCTGGCGGGGCAGTTACAATTGTGACCACAGTCTGAGTCCGTGGCCGGTGGCCTCTCGTTGCCCTTAAAGAGCAACTTCCAGGGCCCTTCATGAGAAGTATCAAAGAGACTTTTCAGGGTCGGGTGCTTCTTCGAATTGAATTCCCATAAAGGGTGGCTGCGGTGCTGGCCCGAAAGAATCCGGTGGATTAGCATCACCTGGATAACGTCGACGAGCTTGATGTCCTTGGTCACCATTCTTTGAACGCGTGTCTGCAGCGCTATCAGCTCGTCAGGTGCAGACTAGTCCGGACTCTTCTCGACCCAGGAGGTGAGTCGCATGGGAGTGCTGGAGCGGAATTCAGCAGCGGTGGCCCAGGTGGTGCCGCGAGGTTTTGTTATATAGAACCACTGCTTCTGCCATTCCTTTACTATCTCAACAAAGGTGCCTTTGGGCCATGAGACGTTGGATAGCTTGCTCACCATAGCCCCTCCGCACTTTGCGTGTTGTCCCTCCACCACCTTCGGCTTCACGTTGAAGACTTTGAGCCACAGCCCGAAGTGGGGATGGACACGGAGGAAGGCCTCGCACACGACGATGAACGCCGAGATGTTGAGCAAGGAATTCGGGGATAGATCATGGAAATCTATCCCATAGTAGTACATCAGCCCGCGAACGAAAGGGTGGAGTGGAAACCCTAGCCCGTGAAAGAAATGGGGGATGCATACCACCCTCTCTGTGGGCTCCGGTGTGGGGACAACTTGTCCCTCGGCTAGCAGACGATGGGCGATCTCATTCGCCAAATATCTGGCCGCCCGGAGCTTAGTAATGTCCTCCTCCTTGACGAAGGAGACCATCCACTTGCCCTGACCACCAGATCCGGACATGGTCGCTTGAGTGGAAAGGAGATGAGAGCTTGGGCGTTGGAGCTTGAGATCGGAAAGGCGGAGACAGAGAGAGAGAGCGTGAGGAAAGGAAGAGGGAATCCTTATCCCCTTATAAAGGCAGAAAATATTAAACGCCTCCTCACTGGTCTTAGGATTCTCCTATTCCCTAGGCCTGTATAAGCGGCACGGTTGAGTTACCCATGCCCGCATTGTTGAGAATCCCGCAATAAGGGGGCACGATCTCTGTTTCGACAAGACGTGCCAATAGCAACCGCGTCTTGAAGCATGGGATGACAGAAGAAAAACGGTTCGAAATTATAACCGGACAGACATGACGTCGTGTTGGAAAAAAAAGGCTGTCAACAAATTAGATTTGTGCAAATATTATATTCTCTCTAAGGTTGTGTATGGTGTACGTAACAGGTCAGGATACTATCATTGCATCCGAAGACTATCTTAGAGTTCGGAGAAAAGGGGAACCCGCCTTGCAATTCCCAAGACAATCTGCGCACCGAACTCCTTGTCATTGAAGCCAGGTTCAGGGGCTACTAAGGGAGTCCTGGACTAAGGGGTCCTCGGGCGTCCCGCCTGTTATCTATGGGCCGGACTGATGGGCTGTGAAGACATGAAGGCCGAAGACTACACCGTGTCCGGATTGGACTCTACTTGGCGTGGAAGGCAAGCTTGCCGACTGAAGATTCCTTCTCATGTAACTGACTCCATGTAAACCCTAGATTCCCTCGGTGTCTATATAAACCGAAGGGGATAGTCCGGAAAGGACATCACATATACTCATTACCA
This sequence comes from Triticum aestivum, assembly GCF_018294505.1. Classification (NCBI taxonomy): domain Eukaryota; kingdom Viridiplantae; phylum Streptophyta; class Magnoliopsida; order Poales; family Poaceae; genus Triticum; species Triticum aestivum. The sequence goes on along the minus strand of NC_057797.1, from coordinate 392,497,024 downwards.
TACCCACATAGGCTAGACTTCTAGGGTTTAGCCATTACGATCTCGTGGTAGATCCACTCTTGTAACACTCATATTCATCAATATCAATCAAGCAGGACATAGGGTTTTACCTCCATAGAGAGGGCCCGAACCTGGGTAAACAGTGTGTCCCCCGTCTCCTGTTACCATCGATCCTAGACGCATAGTTAGGGACCCCCTACCTGAGATCCTCCAGTTTTGACACCGACAGAGACTGACAGAGTTATGTCTGCAGGTATGCTGACCGGTCGTCCCAAAGAAGGGATGTCCAGATTCTCGGGCGATCTACTACAAGAGGTATCGCTAGTGCACGAGCAAGCTCGGTAGGCGATGCGAAGTGTTGCCAAGGCCTTATGGTCATCCGCCTCCCCTCCAGGAAAGATGAAGGAGCTTATACAACTTTTCAAGGGAGCGCGGCGGCGCTTTCGATTGTGGAAGATATCGACTTGCCGGGAAGGTGCACGAGAAGCCTGGGCCATGGTGAAAACACGGTATACCAAGCTTAATCCGAATCATATGGCTCAGGTAGGACCTCTAGGGTCAGATGGAAAAGAAGTTCCAGTTAATTTGGTATATGACCAAGTAGAAATAGCCGCCAAGTATTCCCAGCAGGATTGTAAGCTAAAAAGCCTGCTGGACGGTATAGAGGAGGAAATGTTTGAGTCCAAATGACCGTGTACCTTGCTTGACGTATGTAACTCTAGCTGAATTGTAAAACGATTGTCATGGCAGACCTTTTCACTTCGACCTCTGGACCCGAAGGTGCGGAGTGTTTCCGAATACCTGAGCGGTAAAATAGACCGGGGTATGCGTGGAAACCAGGCGTAGGGGTCATAGTTGCTTGAATAGACAAGTTGTATCCGGCTAGTTATGTTATATTACATTATGTAAGAAACATCTTCTAGAGAGAATAGTTCCGTTAAGGGTTCCTTTCCCTGGGTGTGCATGCGTTTCATGTGCATGTCCGAACTGTGATTGAAAAAATCGCAGTATGAGTAACTTCTGGGGGTTCATGATGGAGTGAATGCGGAAACATCTTTAATTCACCGACCCAATATTCCCTTAAGAACACTAGCTTTCGGCTTCACCCAGTCTGAGGTACACATCCGGATGACCTGGCAGTAACAATCGCAGAGGTGCTCCCTTTATGCCCTAGCCGAATTAACGGGAACGTAGGGCACAAGCACAGGAGCCAGGCAACCCAGCTTGGCCAAAACATAAGTCATATTGATGCATATAATGGCAAAGAAAAGGTACATATGGGAAAGGACGCATATGTTGTGAGCTTAATGCTCGGAAAATAATATTAGCAAGCTTCTGTCCAAGAAGCCCCCAGGTGTGATGGATGTACATATTTGAAGATGTATGCGTCAGGGGTGTACGGTCTAGCCGCACGAAAGCTTGAAAGCTAAAGAGAAAAAATGAAAAGAGAGAAAAAATAATGGAAACAACAGGAAGAAGGAGACGAACGCAGGGTCCGGTGCTAGGCATAGAATCGTCGGAGTCTGGCCGCGTTCCAGGAGTTCGGCTCTAAGCGATTGCCTGATGCATCACACAAGCAGTACGCTCCTCCGGTGAGAACTTCGTCAATGATGAAGGGATCCCACTTGGGCTTGAACTTGTCCTTTTTCTTCTTAGGAAGGCGTAGACCAAGTTCACCAACATTATAAGTCTTGGCCCGCACTTCTCTGCTTTGATACCTACGAGCCTGTTGTTGATAAAATGTAGAACGTGATTTTGCGACGTCATGCTCCTCCTCCAGGGCATCTAAGATGTCCTGCCAATCAAGCTCGGCCTCTCTCTATTCGTACATGCGAACTCGAGGTGAGCCAGGAATAATGTCGTAGGGTAACACTGCCTCTGCGCCATACACCATGAAGAATGGTGTGTATCCGGTAGTGCGATTGGGCGTGGTCCACAGCCCCCAGAGTACAGAGTCGAGCTCCTCAACCCAGTGCTTGTCTGATTCTTTTAAAGACCGCACTAGTCTAGGATTGATGCCGCTCATAATAAGACCATTGGCTCTTCGACTTGACCGTTGTCTGCGGATGCTAGACAGAGGCATAATCAAGCTTGATGCCCAGATGTGCTCACCAGGTTTTCACTTCGTCAGCTATGAAGTTGGAGCCATTATTAGTGATGATGTTGTGTGGAACACCATAATGATGTACGACGTCGGATATGAATTCTATCACCGGCGCGGATCGGCCGTTTTAACTGGTTTGGCCTCTATCCACTTAGTGAATTTATCCACCATGACCAGCAGATATTTTTTCTTATGGCTTCCTCCTTTAAGGGGTCTAACCATATCTAGTCCCCAAACTGCAAAAGGCCGCGGTGGGGGGCATATGGTTTGGTTGGCGAAGAGTTGGCATCCGACGCAACGCTGGACAAGGTCCTGTGCATCTGCTCGGGCCGTCGGCCAATAAAACCCTGTACGGAAGGCCATGCTAACAAGGGCCCGAGCTACGGCGTGGTGCCCTCCGAGACCGGCGTGAATCTCAGCCAAGAGCTGCCGCCCCTCCTCCTCGGAGATACATCTTTGAAGAACTCCGGTAGCGCTTTTCTTATAGAGCTCTCTGTCATGAACCTTGTAGGCCTTCGAATGCCGGACAATGCGGCGGGCCTCATTCTGATCCTCAGGAAGTTCCTTCCTATTAAGGTAGGCCAAGAAGGGTTCGGTCCATGGGGCAATGACTGCCATAAGGGCTGACGATATTATTTCGGTGGCTGAGTCTCCGATGATATCGGTGGGTTCAGAATCTGGGGTTGTGTTCGGATCTGGACTAGTGTTGCTGCTTTCCCCCCGCCACACCACGGATGGCTTAAAAAGCCTTTCCAGAAAGATATTAGGTGGGACAGGGTCGCCCTTGGCACCGATACGAGCAAGATGCCCGCTGATTGATTAATTTCTCGGGCCACGTGATGGAACTCGAGCCCCTCGAATCGAGCCGACATTTTTAGGACGGCATTATGATAAGCTGCCATCTTCAGAACTTTGGCATCGAAGTCTCCATTTATTTGAGATATTGCGAGGTTTGAGTCCCCGCACACTTCCAAGCGCTGTATGCCCATGGAGACAGCCAACCGGAGACCATGCAGTAAGGCCTCGTATTTGTCTGCGTTGTTGGAGTCTGTGTATAGTATTTGGAGTACGTACTGAACGACGTCTCCAATGGGGGACGTTAAAATGACGCCCGCTCCTAGCCCTGCCAGCATTTTGGAGCCATCGAAATACATAACCCAATTGGAATATGTGCCATACTCTTTAGGGAGTTCGGCCTCTGTCCATTCGGTGACGAAGTCAGCCAGTACTTGGGATTTAATAGCTCGACGTGGTTTGTATGTAATATCAAATGGAAGGAGCTCAATGGCCCATTTGGCAATCCGGCCCGTGGCATCGCGGTTGTTTATTATGTCGTTGAGTGGTACTTCGGAAGCCACCGTGATCGAACACTCCTGGAAGTAGTGTCGTAGCTTTCGGATGTCATGAAGACCTCTTATGCTATCTTTTGATAATGGGGGTACCGGGATTTGCATGGTGTAAGGACAGTGGATACGTAGTATACTGGATTCTGAAGCGGGAATTTGTGTCCGTCATGTTCTCGTTCAACGACGAGCACGACGCTCACCACTTGATGTGTTGCCGATATGTATAGCAACATGGGTTCGCCGACGTTTGGTGCGGCCAGGATTGGGTTGCTCGCTAGAAGTGTTTTTATTTCTTCCAGTCTGGTTGTTGCCGCGTCCGTCCACTCAAAGTGATCGGTTCGCCGTAGAAGGCAATAGAGTGGTAGTGCCTTTTCTCCCAATCTGGAGATAAAGCGGCTTAGAGCTGCCACGTAACCCGCGAGTTTTTGGACTTGTTTAAGGTCTGTTGGCGTAGCCAATTGTGGCAGAGCTCGGATTTTGGCTAGATTTGCTTCAGTTCCTCTATTGGAGACTATGAATCCCAGCAGCTTCCCTACGGGGACGCCAAAAACACACTTTTCCGGATTGAGCTTAATGTCATATGCATGGAGGTTGTCAAATGTGAGACGTAGGTCGTCTATTAGTGTTTCGACATGCCTTGTCTTGATCATGGCGTCGTCCATGTAGGCTTCAACTGTCTTTCTGATCTGTTTCTCCAGGCATGTTCGGATCATGCAATGGTAGGTGGCACTGGCGTTCTTGAGCCCGAAGGGCATGGTGTTGAAGCAGAATGGCCCATATTGGGTGATGAATGCTGTTGCAGCTTGGTCGAACTCCTTCATTTCGATTTGATGGTATCCGGAATATGCGTCGAGGAAACATGGTGAGTCGTGTCCTACAGTAGCATCAATGATTTGATTAATGCGGGGGAGGGGGAAGGGATCCTTAGGGCAAGCGTTATTTAGGTCTTTAAAATCGATGCACAGGTGCCAGGATTTATCCTTCTTTGGTACCATCACCAGGTTTGCCAGCCAGTCCGGATGACCGTAATTCAAATTTGAACTACATCTACATGCAACGGCTAACCATAACGGTTTGAAAAATCACATGTGTCTAATTGTGTGCAAGTTAATTCCATGGGCAGTAGATTAGAAGGAATTTTCAAACATATTGGTCTCACGACATGGACACATGCATATGTATGCATGGAGTGCTATGGCATTTTAATTCCAAAAAATTAAAAAAATGATCAGAAAAACATGAAACCTTGCTTGATGTGATGTCATGCCACCAAGATGATGTGGTAAAAAAATTGGCATGTGTGACGAAAGTTTGGACACACACCCCTCACAAACCGGAGCAACTCACTAGAAGGCTCCTGGTTCTGAGAGGGAACAATGCATGTTTGATGACAAACAGGAGATAGCTTCCTCTTACGGCCTTCAAATATTTTTCTACGTTTATCATCCACTACTACAACAGTATTGTGAAAATTTGGAAAATTCTAGCGGTTATTTGACCTTTTAAGGACATTTAAGTGATTTTCTAGCCATTTAATGATCATAATTCAAATTTGAACTACATCTACATGCAACGGCTAACCATAGAAGTTTGAAAAATCATATTTGTCTACTTATGTGCGACTTAATTCCATGTGCAGTAAAATAGAAGGAATTTTCAAACATATTGGTCTCACGGCATGGGCACATGCATGGAATGCCATGGCATTTTAATTCCAAAAAATTGAAAAATTATCAGAAACACATGAAACCTTGCTTGATGTAATGTCATGCGACCAAGATGATGTGGTAAAAAAATTGGCCTGTTTGACAAAAGTTTGGACACACACCCCTCACGAACTGGACCAACTCACTAGAAGGCCCGTGGTTCCGAGAGGGAACAATGCATGGTTGATGACGGACGGGAGATAGCTTCCTCTTACGGCCTTCATTTTTTTTCTACATTTTACATGCACTAATACAACTATCGTGTGAAAAATTGGAAAATTTCAAGGGTCATTTGGCCTTTTTAAGACATTTAAGTGATTTTCTAGCCATTTAATGACCGTAATTCAAATTTGAACTACATCTACATGCAACGGCTAATCATAACGGTTTGAAAAATCATATTTTTGTACTTGTGTGCAAGTTAATTCCATGTGCAGTAAATTAGAACGAATTTTCCAATATATTGGTCTCACGACATGGACACATGCATATGTATGCATGGAGTGCCATGGCATTTTAATTAAAAAAATAAAAAATGATCATAAGAACATGAAACCTTGCTTGATGTGATGTCATGCCACCAAGATGATGTGGTAAAGAAATTTGCGTGTGTGACGAAAGTTTGGACACACACCCCTCTCAAACCGAAGAACTCACTAGAAGGCTCGTGGTTCTGAGAGGGAACAATGCATGTTTGATGATGAACAGGAGATAGCTTCCTCTTACGGCTTTCAAATTTTTTTCTATGTTTCACTACAAAAAAAATACACTTCCGTGATGATACGTGTTTGTCACAGTAGGTCGCATTTTTGGTCATGCATGTACATCCATGACGATTTTATGACAGAATCAAGATAGTCATACTTGTGTTGTCGTACAAGTGTTCCATGACATTACCAAAATTATCATCATGGAAGTGTCCACTTCCATGACGATAAATCGCACGTCACAAAAGTGCTTTCGTAACGGAACGTCGTTAAGCTATCGGGTCTGGTTTTGGATCCGATAACCCGCTAACAACCCCGAGCAATCGGGATTTTCCACGTGTCGGCTCACCGTTGGAACGGATGTCATCCACTCATTGGACCGAAGGCTCCTATGATACGTCGACACGTGGCACGACCGAACAGGGGCCCATTCCTATGAATAGGCCGGCCCGTTTGACTTGGTCAAAAGGTGGCGGGTCGGCCCAAGGAAAGCCTGTTAACGGCCTGTTCGCATATAGCCCATTTATAGCCCGCTAACCCAGGGCCCGTTACGACCTATCCGAATTAGGCCCAGTAGCGTCATCTGGGCCGTCCAATATGATTACAATCCATTTTAAGTTCCGGCCCATGTATGGCCCATGATGTCTTTCGGCCCATATGAGGCCCTTTGTAACTCTTGGCCCATTAACGGCCCATGGTGAAACTGGCCCATAATGAACAGTGTATCACTTTATACCCATTAACGACCCATTAATCCATTGGGACATTTGCATCCCATGTTATCTTTTGGCCTTCTCAGGGCCCATTTATTCTTGGGCTCATTTCCAGCATTCGGTTACATACGGCCCATTACTGCCATTTTCTACTTGTGGGCCAAATTCAGCCCGTGGTTACAGTCGGCCCATTTGTGGCCCGTTAATACGTTGGGCCGTTTTCATAGCATCATCAAATACGGCCCGTTATGGTCGGCCCATGAACGGACGACTCCAACTCTAGCCCGTTTACAGCCATAATGTGGTCTGTTTTTGGCCCATGTTTGGCCAATCGATAATATGGCCCGTATAAGGCCCATTGATTATACGGCCCGTAGAAGGCCCGTTGTTTCTACGGCCCATAGAAGGCCCATTGTTTCGACGGACCGTAGAAGGCCCATTGTTTCTACGGCCCGTAGGAGGCCCGGTGTCACTACGGTAAATATAGGTTTAGACCTGCTAATGGCCGAAGATGATTATAGGCCCACATTTTGGCCCATATGAGTAACGGGCCGACCTAAAGACCGACAACACTGAGATCCACTGAACCTTCCGGCCTAAATTACAGCATACCGACCAAAGAATAAACCTACACTATACAATAAAGAAATTATGGCATTTTACATCCACTGGGAATCAAAGTTCGCTACCAGTGATAATAAAGCGCAACATGACCGCAGATTACATACACTGGGCATCAAAGGTCGCCACCAGTGCATATAAATGCGCTGACAAAAGAATATACAAAACTGAGAGCACTTCAGAAGGCAATAGACCTGGCAAGGTCGGGCCCCGCAAGCAGCCGAACAAGCTGATGAGACCTGAGTTGTGTCAACGATAGATGCTTCATCCCTAGCTGTATGGCACCATAGTGCGCAAGGAAGTCCCCTGACACCTTCATTGCATCTTTGACTTCACATCGGAGCTGAGCTGAAGCAAGCCTTTCCACTTTAAGTTCAGACTGAAGAAGTCGAACTGATTGAGGCAGCGACTGCACAGAGGTTGTCTCACACCTGCTGGTGAGTAGCTTCAACTCACTGTCTTCATCAAGACAAGACCTTGGGGTCATCTCGCTGTCCTCAAGATGGTTTGGCTCACTATCTTTCCCAAAGTTCTGCCTGACATAAGAGATACAACTCTGAAAGAGAAACAAGGAGACACGTAACAGGTTTCACAATTATATAAGCAAATAAATGGATCTGTTCTGCATAAGGAACATGTTTTTACAACTACAATTTAAAACTGGTAGTTGTTGCAAACATCCAATCAGATGTAAACAGCAGTGGAGGAAATGATGCCTATCCAAATCTATACTAGAACAAAGTTTGAAGGCTTGAGACGGATGAACTTACATTACATGTTAACACGGGCTGGACAAAGCCCTTCTCCATGTTGATGGAAGGATAATTCAATAAATTCCCCAAAGAAAATTCTTTATAAGCATTGCCATTATTCTACATTTTGCAAAGAGTAAATATAGATCAAATAATATTGGAAGAAATAGAGGATAATGAAGCTCAGGTGCAGACTGATGATACATAATCAAATAGCAATTAATTAAGTACATCGTTACAAGGCAAAAGGTACTGACAAGAGGAATGCAGACATCAACGTGTGCAGTGGCATTGGCTTTATTCAACATTTTGGTAAGAGTAAATGTAGATATGATAATTTGGAGAAAGTGGATGGCAGGGAAGATAAGATGTAGAGTAATGCTAGACAATCAACTCTCTCGCGATGCATGTACAGTAATACCACCACCGTTCGTTATTACTTGTCGCTCAAATGGATGTATCTAGCACTATTAAGTTCTAAATACATCCAATTAATCAACAATTAATTCGATACAGAGGGAGTACATGACAACATGTACTTACATGAGCAATCCAAAACTTCATAACCATTGTGTTAATTCTACATTTATCTAAGAGTAAATATAGATCTTATAATTTCAAGCAAAGGGAGGATAAAGAAGCGAACATTTACAGTGATGCTACATAATCAAACGGCAATGAGTGTAAGTATGCTGACAAAGGGCAAGAGGTACTGACAAGAGCAATGCAGAACCCAGTATTGTCGTGAGATCATATGATCCTTTGAGCAAGGAGATTCATCTAAAATTAGTTTTCATACGAGAGAGAAGGTAAGGCACATGCAGAAATTTAGGAGTTCAAATTTTGAATTGATATCATAGACAGTACCTGACGTTGGGCTCTCAGCAGTTCTAATAGGGGTTTGGCCACTGGAGTAAGGGTAAAGTCTGGTACAGTTGGGCGTGTGTTTTCTGTGGCTACTGATCTATCTGATTTAACAGGTATCACTACCTTTTCCAAATACCTTGTTTGTACTCCTTGAGGATCTGCACTTACCCTCTTCCTTTTGGATATCTATTACGAAAGAACAACATTTGACTGGAAAAACATAGTATGATGACACATGGAATAGGTACAAAAATGGATAGGTATGGCATATACTCATATATGATGCTTAAACTAAGCAGATGGTGTAACAAAGTAGAAGTAATGCAAGAGGTCAGATGCAAAATATGTGCGACCAATACAACCTTGCCAAGTTAGAGCATGCACCTTGATGGGTGAATAAGATAGACCATCCTTCACTATTCCAAGTTTGTTAGGCGGTGGATTGTTCCGCAATATTTCTCTCGTGCGCCCATTCTCATATTCATTTTGATAATGTTCAATACATGCCATGCATGAAAACATAAAAACAAGTGAGATTATCTTTGTAATGAAGAAGTGATTCTAATCCAATACTTCCTCCTTGTAAACCCCTTTGTGCTATCTCTGCAATTCTTCTAAGAGGTGCCATGCATGCTGTAATTTGATGTGTGCATTAATATAATGTGGCCTACTACTCAAAATATGAGAGCTCCAGAAGTGATGATACTTCGCAGATGACAGCTTCAACATATAGTAAAGAAGAACAAGTCGACCTGGCCTGACAGATTCAAAATATACTAAGGGAGAATAACTCAACTCGACCAGTCGACCGCAAGAGAAGAGGATCATCTTAAAGAAGAGTGGAAGAGCAAGCAGATTGAAGATATTACAAGTCTTTCTATACAATGTCGGTTGGCCACCAATGATGAGCCAGAGCACACAGAGTAATACTATTCCTTCCGGTCTCTCCATATATGGCTCACATGCATTTCGAAACTAAAGTAGGAAGATTTAGCTGACCAATTAAACATCTCTTAGTTTTACTAATATCAGCATAATATCAGATTTGAATTTGTACAACTAAGCTTGTTTAGCTCGATGGGTGGAGCAGTGCTATTACGACACGAACCACGTAGGCTGATCGTGGTCATCATAAAATGGGGAAACCGTAAGCATGATGAGTATAGTGTTGACCATGGCAGTGGGATGGCAGATCTGAAGCTGCAAACCGCGCAAAGGGTAGTTAGCAACCGATGTATGCTTTGAAATAACAACTAAGCTTTGGTATGGACAAGAAAGTACAGTCAACAAGTGGCAAAGAAATGTAATCCTGCTGTCTCTCTATATGTCACGACATGCATTTGGAAACTCAAGTGGGACCTTTAGCTAACCAATTAAATATGTCTGTTAACTAATATCAGTATCATATCACAATCATTTGAACAACTAAGCTTTGGAATTTTGAGTGTTGTGTTGTTTAGCTTGAAGGGTGGAGTAATGCTAGTACGACAGAAAGCACCTACGCACGTCATAGTAGTAGATAAAAGGGGAAAACCCTAAGCGTCAAGAGTAAAATCAGGAAAGTGGAACTAACTGGACCAGTGGGTGGCGCACATGCTTTTCGAAACGAATATAGGAACATTAGATGACCAATTAAATGTTCTCTGTTTTAGTAATATGAGCATCATATCAGATTCGTATTTCAACACGTAAGCTTTGGAATTATGAGTGGCATGTTGTTTCGCTTGATGGCTTGAGGTCTTAAGGAGCAGTGCTAGCACGACACAAAGCTGTTCAAGCACCTACGATGATGGTAGTGAATATAAAGGGGGAAAACCATAAGCTTTACGAGTATAGTGACCGTGACATGGCGGATCTGAAGGTGCAAACCGGACAAAGCTACTTCGCAACCAATGTTTGCATTCAACTAGCCACTATGATTTGGTACGAACAAGAAAAGTACAGTAAACAATTTAAGATCTATTTTCCGAGTGAGATCAATAACTTAAGCACATATGGAAGAGTACCACCTCTCTTGCGATGCCGTGTAGGCCCCTGCTGATACGTTGAGGGTGTTGCGGGTCCGATGGCTATCGGCGGCTGGGAAGAAGACTTTAGATGGCAGACGGCCGGGTCGGGGGATAAATCTTGTTGCCGTGGACGAGGCGGTCGTAGGAGCGGCAACGACAAGGTGGACGACGGCACCGATGAAGCGAGACGACGCAATGAAAGGATCCTGGTCCAGCGCCGTGGATGAGAGACATCCATCTCTTGCAGTGGATGACGAGGTAGCGGTAGCGGCTCCGGCAAGGTGGAGGATGGGGTGGCGGACGGAGGAGGCTGGCTGCAGGTGGGAGGTTGTCATGGCGTCGACGGTGTATGAATGGGGAAATGGAGGGGGAGGGGGATCTCAAAATTTGGGACACGCTTGTCTGAAATGTGGGAAAGTTACGAACTTATCCCCCGTTTAAAATTTCGGACATCACGTCGGTTGGGGATAGGACAGTAATCTCGCATCTCCCAAATATTTGCCGGTAACGATTTTAGGCGAGGAGAGGGTGTTTTGCCGCCCATGGTTGGCGCCCATGGTATATGAACGGGGCTTATAGGTAGGGTGGTTGTGTCACGTCTGAGGGAAGTTACACATCTACCCCTATTTAAAATATTAGCCTACATCGATTTCGGACAAGGAGATTTTGTTTTGCCGCCCACTGTGGATGAATGCGGAAATGCAGGGAGAGACACATGACTTTTGGACGAGCTTGAATGAAATGTGTTTTGCCACCCATGTTTGTGAAAGTGCGTTATATGACTAGCGGGGGGTGAATAGGCGATTTTTATGAAAGTCTTCAAAACATGGACGTTTCGAAGACAAACGGTAGAAATAGACCTATTACCATGCAGCAGAAGGTAGACTACACTAGGCAAACCATAGTCAAGTATTCAATGAAGTGAAAGCACAATGACTAATAGCAGCTAGGCAGTAAAGATCAGGTAGGAAGATATTGTGAAGCCAATCAGAACAAGCAGTCACTCAGTGAAGATAAAAGATAATGCAATCATGCAATGACTTCACAAGGACCAACAGTAAGTAATGGGAAGCGAAGGATGAAACCAGTGACTCGTTGAAGACAATGATTTGTTGGACCAGTTCCAGTTGCTGTGACAACTGTACATCTAGTTAGGGCGGCTAGGTATTTAAACCCGAGGACACACAGTCTCGGACACCCAGTCCTGAACACGCAGCTCAGGACACTCAGTCCTCACCATATTCCCCTTGAGCTAAGGTCACACAGACCTCTCCAAATCACTATGGTAAGTCTTCAAGGTAGACTTCCAAACCTTCACATACTTCGTTCACCGGCGATCCATAATGACTCTTGGATGCTCAGAACGCGACGCCTAACCGGCTGGAGGATTCACAATCCTCAAGTGTAATAAGTCTTCAGATCACACAGGCAGGAAGACTTCAGTGATGCCTAACACTCTTTGGCTCTGGGTGGTTAGGGCTTTATCCTCGCAAGGAATTCTCTCTCAGTGGCTTCGAGGTGGGTTGCTCTCAAATGACAAAAGCCGTACTCTAACTCTGAGCAGCCAACTGTTTATGGTTGTAGGGGGTGGGCTATTTATAGCCACTAGGCAACCGAACCTGATTTGTCCGAAATGACCCTGGGTCACTAAGGAACTGACACGTGTTCCAACGCCATATTTCAAACACACACGGCAACTTTACTTGGGCTACAAGCAAAGCTGACTTATCCAACTCTGGACAAGATTTGCTCTCATAGTCTTCAATCGAAGACATAGGATTTTGGTTAAGCATCACTTCAGTCATTCTGACTGGTTCTCTTGGACCCCACTTAACAGTACGGTGGTTCCTATGACTCAACAAAGAAAAAGAATGACGAAAGAACTAAGTCTTTGCGCTCCATAGTCTTCATGCAATGTCTTCTCTTGTCATAGTCTTCAATGTGAATGTCTTCACATACCACATTTGTCTTCAATGTCTTCTTACATTTTTAGGGGTCATCTCTGGTGGGAAAACCGAATCAATGAGGGACTTCTACCTGTGTTATCCTGCAATTATCACAAACACATTAGTCCCTCAACTAGGTTTGTCGTCAATACTCCAAAACCAACTAGGGGTGGCACTAGATGCATTTACAGTTTGGTGCCCACCGTGTCTGAATGGGCTCAGAGGCCGTCGTATCACGTCTGATTGAAGTTACTAGTCTACCCCTATCGACAGCAGTGTAAATCCGATCGATAAGGATGTCAAGTGTTAGGGGTATTTAGTAATTTCCATCTCGCAAACACTTGCTTCGAGCAGCCCACAAATGATAGTGGGTGTTTAGCCGCCTCGTTCAAAACTTCAGAGAATTAGCATTCACGTTTGCCCTGGGCCCTGGCAACTAAATCCAAATCCAATTTTTATTCGATTATGAATATCCACAGATAATTCTACATTTTGTTATTTATTTCTTCAAAATCACAACAAAGATTTATTCCACCTTTATATATGATTATGATTTAGAAATGTCGTGATCTTCGAATTCAGTAGGTTGGATACACTTTGAGTCAAACCGTTATTTCATCCAATACAATAAGCTCACACAAAAAAGTTCACCTTATGTCAATCGTACAAGTACTAAGGATTACCTCGCCTAAAAAAATTGGATCATTACAACACATTACAATAATCGAATGACAATTTCAACTGCTATCTAAAGAAGAACTGGGATTACCCTGGGCTTCAGATAGCAGAAGCAGCAGGACCTCCTCCGTCTTCAAATGCAACATTCTTACTTCCTCCAATTCTTGGGTTGCTTGCATAATGCGTGCAGCTAATTGCATAATTTCCAGCTTCCAGATCGAGATTACCTCATTCATGCCAGCCACACCATCTCTTTCTGCCTCTAATAGAGCCTCAAGAACTATAATATCTATGCTCAGACTGCTCTCCAACGGTGTTGCCTCTGAACTGCTACCATCTGGTAACATGGATGGCGCACTGCTTCCACAAATAGATTCTGGGGTTGTACATTGTGTCCTAGTGTGAATGGCATCCTGAAAGGTTTCCGCCGGACATAAGTAAGAGATAGTTATCACATGATCCAGGCAGTAAGCTTACATGGTAAACGACATACGAATTATTGCCGAACATGGCAAGCTATATTTAAATGGTTTGAAGCAGCATGAGCCAAAAAGAAATTAAAATGGTAAGATGAAACTAGGGATGTAAGTTGTAAACACTCGGCAAAATATAAAACCACCGCCCATATGAACCCGTTTGAAGACTATCAACCCATATGCTTCTCCCCCTTTTGTTAGTAAGGACCAAAAAGGTTTGAAGACATGGAGCGCCTACTCATTCCCATGAGGAGTAGGTGAAGCAGCAGGGTCGTCGGTGTTGTTAGGCGGTGCAGACGAACTTGGGGCAGTGTTAATGCGTGCAGAAGTAGGGGGCGGTGAAGTAGCATCGTCTTCATCATCGATCACTCTGGCATTCACAGTTGCAGCAGAGGAGGAGAACTCAGAGTCTTCAAGAGACGGAGTTCGTCACAGCATAGTCCTTCTTGGAGGTGTTGAGTCCAATTTGAAGCGTTTAGAGAAGCCATCCTCTTGAAGATCATCCTCAGAGCACATAAGCGTCAGCCCTTTCCATGTACGCCGACAGGTTTCATGGGCAACAAAGGCATTCATGGTGGCAAGATTGCGAATCCTGTTTACATCCACCAAGAGGCTTTGCATTTGGCGCTTCAGCCAGTCATGATGCCTATCCTGTTTCTGATGAAGGGCAACCAGAAGCTCTCGGTCATTGAGAACATGGGAGCGCTTCTTGGGCCGTTGAGCAATGGTGCTTTCAGTGGCTTCAGTGAGGGCACGATGAGGTGTACGGGTAGTACCAGCCAGAGGATAAACACGAGTGACTGCTGGGTCGCCTTCAATGTGTTGAGAGAAACTTTGCTTATCAGCATTCTGAAGACTAAGGGGCTCCTTGGCAGGCTCTAGATAGATGGCTTCAACTGACATATCGATGTCAGGCAGAAAGATCCGATGATTGCAAGCAGAGGGCTGATAGGTGACAACTGAGTGTAGTTTGATCAGCCGCATAATCCATGGAGCGTAAAACTTCAAGCCAAAGAGATAAGATCTTGATGCAGCAAGTTGGCGGATGAAGAAGTCTTGTGCATTGAAGCTTTTGCCGTGAAGAATATGGAAGACCAAAGTCTTCATTGCACCTTCCAGCTTTGCATGTGGAGAATGTCCTTTGATGGGCCAGAGAGTTCGCCTTATGATGTGATAGATAGTACGTGGCAGATACTCAAGGTCTTCAACAAAGAACTCCTTAGGATATTCAACATCTGGAGGCAAAGGCTTCATCATGCTAAGCATCTGACTCATATTGGGCTCAAGCTTGTGGAAGATGCTTTCCATAGCAGCACTGTGAAGCTGACAACCAGGTTCATACAGATCTCCTGGAGTGGGCAGGCCAGTAAGCTCAATGATATCAAAGGCTTTGGCTTCATGATGAACATTGCATGTCATCCACTCAAGGACCCAAGTCTTCGGATCCCTGTTGTAGCCACGGATATGAAGAGTGGCATAGAATTGGAGTAGCAATTCTTCATTCCGGTGCTCCTTATCAGTGATGAATTGCAGCAAACCAGACTCTCTGAAGCAATCCAAAGCTTCTTCCAAATAGGGCAGTCCAGTTATGGCTTCAGTGTCAAGACGCATATGTGGGAAAATGCGGACTTGATTGTAAAGAATGCATGAGTAATAATTGCGCTGCCGATAGCTCCAGAGCCGATCAGAAGATATTCGTGCCTTGGTGTAGGGGTTCTTACCGCTATTAAAGAAGTTGTTGTGTGCCTTGAAGCCATTGATATTGAACGATCCGGGTGCAGATGCAGTTCCTGGAAACCTGGGCAACCTTGGTATTGGCTTCTGAATCTGAGGCCAGTGCTCAATGTGATAGTCAAACTGAGGACCAGCAGCAGGCGGAGGAGTCAGAATAGGCCATTTGACAGTGGCAGGTTGGCCATAGTTGAATGCTTGCTTGATAGTGTGTGGCCTTGGTGGCGGAACAGGAGTAGTGGCATTAATAGAGGCGTTAGGATGCACAACAGAGGTATCAGGAGCAGTTGCATCATTGGTTGGTGCAGGCTCCACATTTGCTTCAGCCATGACTATGTCATTGGCTTCATTTGTGTTGGTGGTAGCAGCCTCAAGATTCTCAACCTCCACTTGATGAGCTGGAGGGTCGGGCACGGACACGTTCTCCTCGAGAACAGCTTCTTCAGTAATGGGGGAGTAGGGACACGTTCTTCTTCTTGATTGTCATCAGCTGATGCAGCCGGATTGTCTTCAGCACCTTTGGCTTCAGACATGGAGACATTCACAGTCGGAGTGGCTTCTGGGAACACTTGACGTGCAACAGATTGGGGCACTTCTCCCTCTGGAACGCTCGAAAGGGGGACTTGAGGCCTTGGTCCTTTGCGAAGCCTGCGTAGCACTGGCGACGCCTGTGGAGATGGAGTTGGCTGGGCCTCAAAGTCGTTTTCTTCATCTAGGGTGACTTGTTGTTGTTGGAGAGTACTTGGGGTGTCTTGTTGTTGTGGGTGATCAGCCCACGATGCATCCTGAGCGGTTGGCGTCAAAGGAAGACCAATGCTGATGAGTTCGCTGTGCGTGAGCACAGGCGATGATACCAGTTGGTTCACGATCTGAGGAAGAACTACATCATCTTCACCATTGTCATGGTGACCAATGTCTTCAGCAGCGGTGGGATCAACTGCTGGAATGTGTTCAGCTTCATGAGCCTCTATTGAAGCAGGCTCATGAACAACCAGTTGGTGCTCGTGGTGTTCAGATGCAGGGCGAACCATTGAGATAGGTTCAACAACTAGGGGCTCTATGGGAGCAGCCCGATCCTTCTTGGTTTTATGCTTCTTCTTAGAGAGAGCGACATCAGAGGCTTCAGGATTTTTCCTTTTTCTGGCTTCAGCCTCGGCAGTCCTCGTCTTCTTCAGCTCTGAAGTGGTTGACCTGACCTTTGGCTTCGAGCCAGTCATGCTGCTTGGGAAGACTATGCGAGGTTCTTCCTGCCTCGAAGGTGCAGATTGATCAGTTGAGGGCTTCTTCTTCTTTGCAGCCAATCTGGAGTCGATGCCAGGATGACCAAGAGCCTTGCGCTTCTCAGCCTCATTGTAGGCTTGCATGCACTTGTCAGCCAGGCTCTTCATGCGCTCACGAGAACCTTAAGCTTCTTCACGCTTCTTAAGAAAGGCTTCCTTGAGCTCATGTAGCATAGTCTTGAATATTTCACATCTTGCACGCTGAGCTTGGCCATGTGCTTCTTGAACTGAGCTTTCTCATAGTCGATCTTTTGCTTCAGTTCAACGATGCGCTGAGCTAGAGCTAGCTCAGAAGCAATGGCGCCAGTGAAGGCGACACTGAGGCCAATTGGAAGTTGCAGGTCTTCAAAGCTGAGGTTGGGCGTGTCAAACCACTCATCGATGAAGTTATGGATGATTGCCACATCAAAGAGAGGCAAATCATTGAAGATCTCTGCTTCTTCCTTGCTCTTGATCAGTTGCTCAAGAGCGTCATCTGCAAGATCTTCATCGCTTGACAGATCAATGGCGTCATTGCGTAGAATAGCAGCAGCAGTCAGTGCCTGATCAGTACTCTTTCTCATCTCAGTCTTCTTGGAGATGCGTGATAGATCTTCAGACTGCACACTGTCTTCAGGAGGTGCGGTAGCCAGTGGCTTCGCACGTGAGATTTTTGGTGCTGAAGCAGACGATGAAGCTTTAGGCTTCTTCAGTTTCTTTGGCTTCGGCGGTGCAGGCGCTTCATCAGATTCAGCGTCATCT
This sequence comes from Triticum aestivum, assembly GCF_018294505.1. Taxonomy (NCBI): domain Eukaryota; kingdom Viridiplantae; phylum Streptophyta; class Magnoliopsida; order Poales; family Poaceae; genus Triticum; species Triticum aestivum. The sequence continues at coordinate 392,479,347 of NC_057797.1, read as the reverse complement.
GCAGGCTCATCCACGGTTGTCCCTTGAACCATGATATGAGTGATGAGACCTTCCAGGTTGTAGAAGGGCCCAACAAGATTGGGTTCAGCTTCACGGGTGCCATCGACACGGGGAGCAGAGGGACCAGGGTTGAAGTCTAGTCCCAATGACTTCTTGTTCTGCTTCGCCGAATTCATGGCAAACTGGAAGTTGCGCTTGAACAGATTGTCGTCATGACACCATAGCAATGACGATGGGTCTGCATCCGGAGGTTGTGGTCCACGGACCATGCAGGGATAGAAGCCTTGTTCAATGGCTTCATCTCTGGACCTGGGTTGAAGATTTCTGTATAGGATGTCTCCCCATGGTTGCTTGATGGCATTCTTCTCAGCATATTCCTTGGTCACAAACCTGTACTTGAACCACTGTTCTGCCCAATATCGCCGAATCCATTGGATTCGTGTCTTGCGCTCAGTGTAATACTCTTCTGGATCTGTCTGGTACAACTCTGAGAGGTCATCGGGCAGATCTCTTGATGTTCCACCTCGACGCTTTCTGCCACCCTTCCTTGCTGATTTCTCTGTAGTCATGATCTTCCAACTGAATGGCTTCAACACGTCCAAAGGTTTCAAAGGCTTTCGCTTGCTGGTCAAGCAGGAACTGGCTTCGGGAGAATTTATATGATGCTGTAAAAATTCTGCAAACGAATGCAGACTATGAGAACCAAGTGATTCTCCCACGGACATGTACCTGTGACAACATTAAGGTGCAAGGGAAGGGGAAGAGGTCATATGCATTCTCAGAAGATTTTGAAGATAAATCAGTTTAGAAAACATTGACCTCATAGTGCGAAGACATTCACTCATAGATAGAGAGTTGGTTCCAGATTTGTACGAATCCACGAATAAGTACAAGTGAGGAATCTAACTACTTTGTGAAGCATAAGTGAACATACTAGGCATATTATGAGACGCGGTATGAAATAGATCCAACTTGTGTGAACAGAAACTGCTTGTGGTAGAAAGTGATGAATCTATAGGATCAAAGGGGCCGTAAAAAGGAAGTTTTATTTACCACACAAAGAACTGCTAGACGGAGTGGGAGAGGAGGCCGAGCAGTTCGATCGTCTGTGCCCTAACTTGGCGACGAAGGATACCTATGGCGACGGCGGAGAAGTCATGTCCGTGGCCGGCGTGGAGATGGCGTCGGTGAGGTCGCGGCAGCTAAGCGCTTCGTTGCCAGCGTCGTCGAGGGCTAGCGGTGGCGCTAGGGTTTGTGCGAGAGTGGAAGAAAGGATAATGACTGTGGTGAAGCGTGTATTTATAGGGATAGGGACGACACAGTGTTATTACACAGGTGTCCCTGGCGATTCACATCTGAAGGACACATGGCCATCATGCAACATATCGGAGGTTGCTCCACGTTCCCACGCACGCCTGGATTGTCGGGTGGTCGTTCCCACTTCTCCGGGTTTCAGGTGAAGGAATTAGCATTGAAAACGGACTTAAATGTTTGTCTCTGTATCTTCTGCTGATAAGGGCGCAGAGAAGATATTCGACAATTTCAATAGAATGCATATGATTTGGAGAGATAGAGTTTGAGATAGAAAGCATAGAGAGGTTAGGGTACGATCACATTCACTTAGTTCAAAAGATTCAACAAGAAGACATAGCTATAAGTGAATGTTGTAGAGGACAGAACACTAGTATATATATGTATATATAAGAAAGACAATCAAATCAACATCGTGAAGATAATCATGAAGACAAGTTGAGATTGAAGCCAAACCAAATGTGAAGACATACCAAACGTAACGCCATGGGTGAAACACTTCAAACAGAAAATTTTGGTGGTGGCTTTACCCACCGTATAGGAAGTATTAGACCCAGACACGGTGCACAATTATCATGGCGCTCCGAAGTCAAAATTCCACATTAATGTATTCACACTTAGAATGTAAGTCTTCATTGATTGAAGATATACTTTACTTCGTGTGTTGCACATCTTAGTCATCAATATGCATAAGATGTGTGCCTGATCACAGGACATTTGAGGATTCCAAAATATTCAGCTCACACCATAACTTGCAAAACCTCTTCACATCCAAGGGCTTGGTGAATATATCTGCCAATTGCTCTTCAGTGTTAACGTGTATGATATCAATATCTTCCTTCACAACATGATCTCTGAGAAAGTAATGACGAATTTCAATGTGCTTTGTCTTTGAGTGCTGAATTGGGTTGTTGCCAATCTTGATGGCGCTTTCGTTTTCGCAGTACAGTGGCACTTGCTTCAGATGAATGCCATGGTCTTTGAGTGTTTGCTTCATCCATAGAAGCTGAGCGCAGCAAGATCTAGCAGCAATGCATTCAGATTCAGCAGTGGAGAGAGATACACAGTTCTGCTTCTTTGAAGACCAACATATAAGTGATCGTCCCAGAAAATGACATGTGCCTGATGTAGACTTGCGATCCACCTTGTCACCAGCATAATCAGCATCCGAGAATCCAACCAGATCAAACTCTGAGCCCTTTGGATACCATAATCCTAGTGTTGGGGTGTGAGCCAAATATCGAAGAATTCACTTCACAGCTAAGTGATGCGATTCCTTTGGTGCCGCTTGGAATCGAGCACACATGCAAACACTAAGCATAATATCTGGCCTAGATGCACATAGATAAAGTAAAGAACCAATCATGGAGTGGTATACCTTTTGATCGAACTCTTTACCATTGTCGTCGGGACCCAGATGATGTTTGGCTGGCATTGGAGTCGTGAAGCCTTTGCAATCTTGCATCCCAAATTTCTTCAGGCAATCTTTGAGGTACTTTTCTTGAGATATGAAGATGCCGTTAGTTGCTGACGTATTTGAAGACCAAGGAAGAACTTCAGCTCACCCATCATGGACATCTGATATTGCTCTTGCATCATATATCCAAACTCGTCAGTGTATTTCTGATTGGTGCAGCCGAAGATAATGTCATCCACATATATTTGGCACACAAACAGTTCACCATCATATGTCTTCGTGAAGAGAGTGAGGTCGAGGGAACCAGGTTTGAAGCCTTTGCTCTTCAGGAAGTATTTGAGTGTGTCATACCAAGCCCAAGGGGCTTGTTTGAGGCCATACAATGCCTTGTTGAACTTGTACACCATGTCAGGATGTTTTGGATCTTCAAATCCAGGCGGTTGTGCAACATACACTTCTTCTTCAATCTTACCATTGAGAAAAGCGCTCTTCACATCCATTTGATACAGAAGAATGTTATGATGATTTGCATAGGCCAGCAGTATGCGTATGGCTTCAAGTCTAGCCACAGGAGCAAATGTTTCATCGAAGTCAATCCCTTCAACTTGAGTGTAACCTTGAGCAACGAGACGAGCTTTGTTTCTGACAACTTGACCATGCTCATCTTGCTTGTTGCGATATATCCATTTGGTGCCTATTATATTGTGCTTGCGAGGATCAGGACGCTTAACCAATTCCCATACATTATTCAGCTCAAACTGTTGAAGCTCTTCTTGCATAGCTTGAATCCATTCAGGTTCCATGAAGGCTTCTTCAACTTTCTTGGGTTCAGATATTGAGATGAATGCGAAGTGCCCACAGAAATTTGCTAGCTGTGTTGCCCTTGAACGAGTGAGTGGACCTGGTGCATTGATGCTATCAATTATTTTCTCAATCTGTACTTCATTTGCAACACGAGGATGTACAGGACGAAGATTTTGCTCTTGCTGATCATTATCATCGTTAGAAGGATTGTCTTCGGGCTGAGCATTGTCTTCAGTTTGATCAGGTGCGGAGATGATAAGTTCCTCTTCAAGCTGAGATTCAGATGGTATGATTTCTCCAGTTCCCATAAGTTTGATTGATTCACTGGATGGAACTTCATCTAGCACATTTGGCAGGTGCTCTCTTTGTGAGCCATTAGTCTCATCGAACCGCACATCCACTGTTTCAACCACTTTATAATGAAAGAGGTTGAAGACTCTGTAGGAGTGCGAATCCTTTCCATATCCAAGCATAAAACCTTCATGTGCTTTTGGTGCAAATTTTGAAGTGTGATGTGGATCCTTGATCCAGCACCTGGCACCAAATACTCTGAAGTAACTGACATTTGGCTTCTTGCCAGTAAGGATCTCATAGGATGTCTTGTTGAGAAGTTTGTGAAGATACACACGGTTGATGATATGGCATGCAATATCAATGGCTTCAGGCCAGAATTTTCTGGGAGTCTTGTATTCATCAAGCATTGTCCGGGCCATCTCAATGAGTGTTCTGTTCTTGCATTCCACGACTTCTGCTGTGGTGTGTATGGAGCTAAGAATTCATGTGTGATGCCCAATGTATCAAGATAAGTGTCCAGACCAGTGTTCTTGAATTCAGTGCCATTGTCACTTCTGATGTGCTTGATCTTGACGCCATAGTTGCTAATGGCTCGATTGGCGAAGCGTCTGAAGACATCCTGCACTTCAGTCTTGTAGAGGATTATATGCACCCAAGTACATCTTGAATAATCATCAACAGTGACAAAGCCATAGAGACAAGCAGTAGTAGTAAGAGTTGAGTAATGAGTGGGACCGAAAAGATCCATGTGGAGCAGTTCGAAGGGTTGAGTCGTTGTCATGATTGTCTTCGAGGGATGCTTGGCCCTCGTCATCTTTCGTGCTTCACAGGCACCGCATAAGTGATCCTTCTTGAACTTGACGCCCTCGATGCCTATGACCTGCTTCTTCCTTGCAAGGGTGTGGAGGTTCCTCATGCCAGCATGTCCTAGCCTCCGATGCCAGAGCCAGCATTCAGAAGCTTTTGCTAGAAGACATACGACAAGTTGTGGTCCTGCTGAGAAATCTACCATCTACAAATCATCTTTCTGATACCCTTCAAACACTAGAGACTTGTCAGATTCCATTAGTACAAGGCAACAATATTTTCCAAACATCACAATCAGGTTGAAATCGCAAAGCATTGAAACGGACATTAAGTTGAAACCAAGGGATTCAAGAAGCATGACTTTATCCATGTGTTGATCCTTTAAGATTGCAACTCTACCTAGACCCAATACCTTGCTTTCACTAGTGTTAGAAAATGCGATGTGACTTTTGTCAGATGGACGTAGTGTTGAGTCCATAAGAAGGCTTCGCTTGCCAGTCATGTGATTGGTACACCCACTATCAATAATCCATTCTGAAGCAGCTGGTGTCATACCCTACAGTGCAGTTAGGGGGATAGGCTTCACGAAGAGAATTGTGAAGCAAAAACATTTGACGAACCAGTGGATTATGAAAGCTTAGATCGAGATTTGGACTGATAGGGCGAGTAGCAAGTGATTCAGGAACAAGGTACATAATAAGACCATTTGGGCATTTGATCTTGTGCCCTACAAGATTTTTAAGGTCCCCAGCAATAGCGTCAGACGATTTTGGTTTTCGGCTGGAGACCTTTCCCTGCAAAAGAGAGTTAAGCTTTCTTAGCCACCCACATCTTCAAGGGTGGCTTCGAAGCAATGAGTCTAAGTGCAGCATCTGAGAACTTTGGCTTTGGATCCCTAGCAAAAAGTCTTACAGGTGGACAATAGTACTCATAAGAATAAGCAGAATAGTTCTTGGTCTTATGAGCATGGCGGTTTGATGAAACACGCTCATATTCACAGGACTGAGTATGGTTTCCCTACAAAACATTTGCGTTAGTGCGACTCAGGTGAGTCCTCTGTCTGTATGAAGCCTTTGGACCGTATGAAGCCTGTGGTCTGGGGTTTGTCTTCTTCACCTATGGTGTCATGATGACATTCACAGGAAGATTCTCCAAACACCTTTTCGGCACCCAGATCTTCTTCATAGGCGGTCCATTCCTGCAGTTAGTACCAATATACCTGGCAAACACTTCACCATTCTGATTCTTAAATAGTTTATAGTTTGCATCAAAGGATTCATCAATAACAATGGGATTAGCACAAGTGAAGCCAGATAGGGTGGATGGATCCGCTGAAGGTTCCTTTGCAGCAACCCATGTGGTTTTGGGGTACTGCTCAGGTTTCTAGTAAGAGCCATCAGCATTCATTTTCCTTTCGAACCCAACACCCTCTTTCCTAGGGTTTCGGTTCAGGATCTGCCTTTTGAGGACATCACATAGTGTCTGATGCCCTTTGAGACTTTTGTACATCCCTATTTCAAGCAATGTCTTCAACCTAGCATTCTCATCAGCAATAGCAGTGGTATCCTCAGCAGAGGGGTTAGTTACCACATCAACAGTTGAAGATATTGCAACAGTAGTAGCAGTAGAACACTCAACAACAGAAGTAGCATTGTCATGCTCAATGCATTTAAGACATGGTGGTTCAAATCCTTCCTGAGCAGAACTGATCTGTTCGGCGCGAAGTGACTCGTTTTCCTTTTGAAGATCTTCATGAGCCACTCTCAATTTCTCAAGATCTTGCTTCCTTTGAAGATAATCATAGGAAAGCTTTTCATGAGTTGTTGAGAGCATTTCATGATGACTTTCAAGTTCCTCATACTTAGCGTGAAGATTTTTTATGTCTTCAATTAAGGACTGAGATCGAGTCATTTCAGTGTCTAACAGATCATCACTTTTGTCTAACAGTTTTTGAATATGTTCCATAGCTTTCTGTGGATTCAGTTGCAATTTTAGCAAGTGTTTTGTAGCTGGGTTTGGAACCACAATCAGAGTCATCTTCACTAGATGTTTGATAGTGAGTAGTGCGTGTGTTTACCTTGGCACTGCGTGCAGTGAAGCAGTAGGTAGGACTGGAGTAGTCCTTGTCATTTGCATCGGTGTCGGTGATGAAGTCATTGTATTCAGCGTTGAAGATGGACTTGGCAACGTATGCTGTAGCCAGACTCGCAACGCCAGAATCGGACTCCTCCTCAGACTCCACCTCCGCCTCCTCAGAAGCGGACTCCTCCTCTGAATCCATTTCCTTGCCAACAAATGCACGTGCCTTGCCATATGAGCTCTTCTTGTGTGATGAAGACTTTGAGGAAGACTTGGAAGAAGACTTTGAGTATTTCTTCTTCTTCTTGTCGTCAGAGTCATACTCCTTGCTCTTCTTCTTGTTGTTGTTCTCATTGTCCCACTGCGGACACTCAGCGATGTAGTGGCCAGGTTTCTTGCACTTGTGGCATGATCTCTTCTTGTAGTCATGAGCAGAAGCTTCATCATTCCTTGAGCTTGATCGTGAAGACTTTCTGAAGCCTTTCTTCTTGAATTTTTGGAACTTCTTCACAAGCATAGCAAGCTCCTTTCCAATGTCTTCAGGATCATCAGAACTGCTGTCAGATTCTTCTTCAGATGAGGAGACAGATTTTGCCTTCAAGGCACGAGTTCGCCCATAGTTGGGACCGTAGATGTCTCTTTTCTCAGAAAGCTGAAACTCGTGTGTGTTGAGCCTCTCAAGTATGTCAGACGGATCGAGTGTCTTGAAGTCAGGACGTTCTTGAATCATCAGGGCTAGGGTGTCAAACAAGCTGTCAAGTGATCTCAGGAGTGTCTTGATGACTTCATGCTTGGTGATCTCAGTGGCGCCGAGAGCTTGAAGCTCATTTGTGATGTCAGTGAGTCAATCAAACATGAGCTGGACATTCTCATTGTCATTTCTCCTGAAGCAGTTGAAGAGGTTGCGAAGGACACTGATTCTCTGATCTCTCTGGGTTGAGACACCTTCATTGACCTTGGAGAGCCAGTCCCAGACTAGCTTAGATGTTTCCAAAGCACTCACGCGGCCATACTATCCTTTGGTGAGATGACCACAGATGATGTTCTTGGCAGTGGAGTCCAGTTGAACGAACTTCTTAACATCAGCAGCGATGACACCTTCACCAGCCTTGGGAACGCCATTCTTGACGACATACCATAGGTCGACATCAATGGCTTCAAGATGCATGCGCATCTTATTCTTCCAGTAGGGATATTCAGTTCCATCGAAGACGGGGCATGCAGCGGAGACTTTAATTATCCCTGCAGTCGACATAGCTAAAACTCCGGGTGGTTAAACCGAATCACACAGAACAAGGGAGTACCTTGCTCTGATACCAATTGAAAGTGCGTTATATTGACTAGAGGGGGGTGAATAGGCGATTTTTATGAAAGTCTTCACTGGTTAAGCATCACTTCAGTCATTCTGACTGGTTCTCTTGGACCCCACTTAACAGTACAGTGGTTCCTATGACTCAACAAAGAAAAAGAACGACGAAAGAACTAAGTCTTCGCGCTCCATAGTCTTCATGCAATGTCTTCTCTTGTCATAGTCTTCAATGTGAATGTCTTCACACACCACCTTTGTCTTCAATGTCTTCTTACATTTTTAGGGGTCATCTCTGGTGGGAAAACCGAATCAATGAGGGACTTCTACCTGTGTTATCCTGCAATTCTCACAAACACATTAGTCCCTCAACTAGGTTTGTCGTCAATACTCCAAAACCAACTAGGGGTGGCACTAGATGCACTTACAGTTTGGCGCCCACCGTGTCTGAATGGGCTCAGAGGTTGTCGTATCACGTCTGATAGAAGTTACTAGTCTACCCCTATCGACAGCAGTGTAAATCCGGTCGATAAGGATGTCAAGTGTTAGGGGTAGATAGTAATTTCCATCTCGCAAACACTTGCTTCGGGCAGCCCACAAATGATAGTGGGTGTTTAGCCACTTCGTTCAAAACTTGGGAGAATTAGCATTCACGTTTGCCCTGGGCCCTGGCAACTAAATCCAAATCCAATTTTTATTCGATTACGAATATCCACAGATAATTCTACATTTTGTTACTTATTTCTTCAAAACCCCAACAAAGATTTATTCCACCTTTATATATGATTATGATTTAGAAATGTCGTGATCTTCAAATTCAGTAGGTTGGATACACTTTGAGTCAAACAGTTATTTCATCCAATACAATAAGCTCACATGAAAAAGTTCACCTTATGTCAATCGTACAAGTACTGAGGATTACCTCACCTAAAAAATCGGATCATTACAACACATTACAATAATCTAATGACGATTTCAACTGCTATCTAAAGAAGAACTGGGATTACCCTGGGCTTCAGATAGTAGAAGCAGTAGGACCTCCTCCATCTTCAAATGCAACATTCTTACTTCCTCAAATTCTTGGGTTGCTTGCATAATGCGTGCAGCTAATTGCATAATTTCCAGCTTCAAGATCGAGATTACCTCATTCATGCCAGCCACACCATCTCTTTCTGCCTCTAATAGAGCCTCAAGAACTATACTATCTATGCTCAGACTGCTCTCCGATGGTGTTGCCTCTGAACTGCTACCATCTGGTAACATGGATGGCGCACTGCTTCCACAAATAGATTCTGGGGTTGTACATTATGTCCTAGTGTGAATGGCATCCTGAAAGGTTTCCGCCGGACATAAGTAAGAGATAGTTATCGCATGATCCAGGCAGTAAGCTTACATGGTAAATGACATACGAATTATTGCCGAACATGGCAAGCTATATTTAAATGGTTCGAAGCAGCATGAGCCGAAAAGAAATTAAAATGGTAAGATGAAACTAGGGATGTAAGTGGCAAATAAATGACATCCGCCTGTCCCATCTAGTTAGTTTTTGCTAGCTCCCTGGTTCATTTTCCTCAAAAAACAAAAACTATTTTGAACTATCATACCACTAGTGGACATTAATAGGGATTAAACGGGACCAGTTGACATCCCTAGTTGAAAGGGAGTGTACCACCACTATATTTAAGTTGCCAAGGCATCTAAGTAGTTGAAATAATCTGAGAAAGCACTTAACAGTGTGGCCTCATATAAACTACGAAGACAGTCTTGTCATGAAGTTCAAAGGAAAATTTAAGGAATCAAATGAACTAGGCATGCATTTCTTTACGATAGTACAGTAGGCACTGCTGACATATTGGCCAACTTAGGTATACCGTAACAAGTAACAAACAAGCTTTCGAATCAAGTAATACAACAAAGCAGACAACTGAACTATTTGTTATTCTATATGATTATAGGTTGAGGGCACAAGACAAGAATGCAGCCCACACGCATTACATTTCACATGTACTAAAACACGCTGGCTTTCCATATGTTGCTGTGAAGCCTCGCTGTTGTTGCAATGTTCTTTGAAGATATCGTCAGCATCCCGTGGTTGCAAATCTACTAGTTGTAGTTTATTCTGCACCCTCTATTTAGGTAAAATTAATTTTAATCACATGCAATGGTTCGAATTGATCATCAATGGTTCATCTAAACTAATGAAAGAAGGGTGTGTGCATACACGACAATATATCTGCTTCCCTTTATTTTTATGCTTGTTCAAGGTGCCAGCCCCAAAAGAACAAATATTTTGCTTGATGAGGTTGGTAGCTCCATAATTAATAGAAGCATCAAATTAGTCATGCAGCTTGGGAAGATCAAGAACTCACAAAAAGTAATGAACAAAGGCTCGGAGCAGTGATGTAATAGCTAGCATCAGAAAATGTAGGGTAAAACAAACAAAAACCAGCGGAACCACATGCTAGTTTGCTGATGTGTAATTAAGCATAGAGAACAGGAAGCAGTTTGATGGAACCAACAGGTGGCATCAGAACAACACCATTATCATAAATATAGCATGCAAGAAGTAAAATAGTAGGCAGTGATATCTAGGAAGTACGGTAATACTTAGGACAAAACTAAAGCATATTAACTATATGTGCACTGGTATGTAATTTAGCACATGTAACATGTTCACTGCCAGAAGTATGGCCCTACAGGTGCAAGCAGAATAACACATCTCATCAAAAACTGAATGATGCCCTGAAGAAATTCAAATGTGCGGTGCTGATGCTAAGAAAGTGAACGTAGGCGCCGGCCGTTGGATAATAGTACCTGATTCTCGGTGGCGTATGGGTATCGTTGGCATACTTGATAGCTAAGGATCATCAATGGTGCTCGTGTTGCGGTTGAGTTTGGGCCGGCTGTCGCCATCGCTAAAGCGGCTCCGGTGCTACGGTTGCGGCACTTGTCGACATACAAGAAAGCTCATCTGTGGTAAGTGAACAGTTGCACGATAAAGAGAAAAACCGAAGGAGTACAAATCGAAATAACCTGATGAGGCTGTGGCGTTGGTAAAGCAGGGCCAGTGGAGTTGAATATGGCGTCCGTGGAGCGGTTCCGATGCAGTGGACGAAGGCTTCGGCAGGCGCGTTGTACAGTGCTTTCCGTGAGGCGGATCTGTTATGGCGGACAAGGGCTTGTATGAAGGGCCAGCGAAGGGACGGACGAGGGAGTCAGTGAAGGGCCTACACTGTGGTGGACGAGGGCGCCGGTTAAGCAGATCCGGTGCGGTGGACCACGATGGCGGTCAAGGAGATCTGGAGCGGTGGACAAGCCAGTCGCTGAAGCGGCTCCGGTCAAGTCATGAGTTGTCAGTTGGTGGTTCCAAGGTGCGGAAGGTAGATCCGTCGGGGTGTAAGGTCCACCGCTGTGGCGGACAACTAGATTCGGCAGCTTGCCATGGTTGGGGGTCGAGGAGGGGAAGGGGAGGGGCTCTGGGAAGAATGTTGGGGGCAAAGAGGGGAAAACAATGGAGTTACCAAAGCAGCCCTTTTCCGTTCATATGGCAGGGGTAAAATAGGTATATCGCAGGGCTAAACTTTCGGGGGCGAGATATTTCGATGTGAGCGTGAAGTTTGAAATTATATTCTGCTCTTGTACGGCCATGATATCATGGCCCAAAATTTGTTTGTTTTGCCCGCGGAAGACTAGATTCGGCGGCTTGCCGTGGTTGGGGGGGGGGTGAAAGTGCAACTATCCCTAGGTGGTTTTGGTAATTCCTAACAACATACTCATGGAGCTAACATTATTCCAAGATTAATATTTCAGGAAAAGCTCAATGAATGGCATGGCATGGATGAGGAAAGTGATCCCTCAGAGTTCTAAGGACAAAAAGTTTGCCTCAAGCTTGAAGCTCAAGACTCTACATTTTATATTTTAGTGATCCAAGATCACATTGAGTCTATAGGAAAAGCCAATACTATCAAGGAGGGATGAGGTGTTGCTTAATGGCTTGCTTGCTCAAAATGCTTAGTGATATGCTCCAAAATCCTCAACTACCTTCCCACATCCACATATGACCTAAACCAAAAGTCAAACTCGGCCCCACCGATTCTTTCTATCCGGCGCCACCGAGTTTCAAATGTCATAGCCACTGCCACAAACCCTAGGCAAATCGGTCTCACCGATAGGGATCTCGGTCTCACCGAGATGGGATTGTAATCTCTCTGTTTCCCTTCGTAACGTTTCGGTCTTACCGAGATGAGCGATCGGTCCCACCGAGATTGCAATGTAAACTCTCTGTTTCCCTTTTGTAACATTTCGGTCTCACCGAGATGAGCGAATCGGTCCCACCGAGTTTACCTGACCAACTCTCTGGTTAGCTTATTACCAAAATCGGTCCCACCGAGTTTGTGTAATCGGTCACACCGAGATTACGTTATGCCCTAACCCTAACCATATCGGTCCTACCGAGTTGCATCTCAGTCCCACCGAAAATCCTAACGGTCACTAGGTTTGCTGAATCGGTCCGACCGAGTTTAACCATTCGGTCCCACCGAGTTTGGCAAATTGTGTGTAACGGTTAGATTTTGTGTGGAGGCTATATATACCCCTCCACCCACTCTTCATTCGTGGAGAGAGCCATCAGAACATACCTACACTTCCAATACACATTTTCTGAGAGAGAACCACCTACACTTGTGTTGAGGTCAAGATATTCCATTCCAACCATATGAATCTTGATCTCTAGCCTTCCCCAAGTTGCTTTCCACTCAAATCTTCTTTCCACCAAATCCAAATCCTGTGAGAGAGAGTTGAGTGTTGGGGAGACTATCATTTGAAGCACAAGAGCAAGGAGTTCATCATCAACACACCATTTGTTACTTCTTGGAGAGTGGTGTCTCCTAGATTGGCTAGGTGTCACTTGGGAGCCTCCGACAAGATTGTGGAGTTGAACCAAGGAGTTTGTAAGGGCAAGGAGATCGCCTACTTCGTGAAGATCTACCGCTAGTGAGGCAAGTCCTTCGTGGGCGACGGCCGTGATGGAATAGACAAGGTTGCTTCTTCGTGGACCCTTCGTGGGTGGAGCCCTCCGTGGACTCGCGCAACCGTTACCCTCCGTGGGTTGAAGTCTCCATCAACGTGGATGTACGATAGCACCACCTATCGGAACCACGACAAAAACATCCGTGTCTCCAATTGCGTTTGAATCCTCCAAACCCTTCCCTTTACATTCTTGCAAGTTGCATGCTTTACTTTCCGCTGCTCATATACTCTTTTGCATGCTTGCTTGAATTGTGTGGAGATTGCTTGACTTGTGCTAAGATAGCTAAAATCTGCCAAGAACTAAAATTGGGAAAAGGCTAGATTTTTATTTGGTCAAGTAGTCTAATCACCCCCCCTCTAGACATACTTTCGATCCTACAAGTGGTATCAGAGCTTTGGTCTCCATTTGCTTTGATTTCCATAGCTTTTGGCGGTCATAGCCTTGGTTTCACAACCTAGGAGAGTATGGCGTCTAGCGAGGGAAATTATCACCGTAGAGGTCCTTACTTTGATGGCACTAATTTTGCTAGTTGGAAGCATAAGATGAAAATGCATATTCTTGGACATAACCCCGCCGTTTGGGCTATTGTGTGTATTGGCTTGCAAGGTGAATTCTTTGACGGGAAAGAACCGAACCGTGAAGCCACCGCGGAAGAGTTGAAAATGCTGCAATACAACGCTCAAGCTTGTGATATCCTCTTCAACGGATTGTGCCCCGAAGAATTCAACAAAATCAGCCGTCTTGAGAATGCAAAGGAAATTTGGGATACTTTGATTGATATGCACGAAGGTACCGACTCCGTCAAGGAATCCAAATTGGATGTGCTTCAAAGTCAACTTGACAAGTTCAAAATGAAGGATGGTGAAGGTGTTGCTGAAATGTACTCTAGGCTTGCTCTTATCACAAATGAGATTGCCGGCTTAGGGAGTGAAGAGATGACCGATAGATTCATCATCAAGAAGATCCTAAGAGCCTTGGATGGAAAATATGATACCGTGTGCACATTGATCCAAATGATGCCCAATTACAAAGATCTCAAGCCAACGGAAGTCATCGGAAGAATTGTTGCTCATGAGATGTCACTCAAGGATAAAGAGGAACTTCACAACAAATCAAGTGGTGCTTACAAAGCCTCATGTGAAGCCCCCACATCATCGAGTGAGAAACAAACCTTCAATGAAGAATTGAGCTTAATGGTGAAGAACTTCAACAAGTTCTACAAGAGTAGAAGCAAAGAGAGAAGCTCCAAGTCAAGGTCCTACAATGACAAAAGATCTTCTAGTCGAGAGCGAAATTGCTACAATTGTGGAAGGCCCGGACACTATTCCAATGAGTGTACGGCCCCCTACAAGAGAAGAGAAGATTCTCCCAAGAGAAGAAGTAGAAGAGAAGAATCACCATCTAGAGAAAGAAGGAGTAGAGATGATCGTTATGAACGAAGACCCTCACGGAGAAGCAAGGATTCGGAAAGAAAGGACAAGTCATCAAGGAGCTACACAAAACGAAGACATCAAGCTCATGTTGGTGAATGGGTATCCGGCTCCGACTCCGACAACCACTCCGAGAGAAGCTATCACTCCGACTCCGAATATACTCAAGATGAAGGTGTTGCCGGTCTAGCACTTGTGACAACCAACTCCTACGACATATTTGACTCACCAAATGAAGGAGTTGGAACATGCTTCATGGCTAAAGGCCCAAAGGTATCACACCCCGAGTATGTTGATTTCAATAGTGATGAAGATGACTTGTTAGGTGATGATGATTTACTTGTTGACAACTCTAGTGATGAATACTATGATGAAACGTCAATTAATCATGCTAATCAAGATAAAACGAATGACAATGATAAGGAGAAGATTGAGTCTCTAACTAAAGAACTAAACACTCTTAAGTTAGCTCATGAAACTATCTTAGGAGATCATCGAGAACTTTTAAGGACTCATGAGAAATTACGCTTTGAAAAGCTCAACCTTGAGCAAGAGCATGAGTTCTTAAAAGCAATCAATGATGATCTTCGCAAGAAAAGTTCTTCTTACATTGCCAAGCGTTTACTCTTATCCACTTACATGCCTCAAGTCAAGTCTAGTAACAAGAACAAGAAAGATTCTTCCTCTAGTAGTAACAATAATCATGCTAAATCCAATATTGTTGCTTCTAGTAGTTCTCTTGATTCCACTAATGATTCTCTTAGCCAAGTTACACTTGAGCAAGAAAATAGCTTATTGAAGGGAATTATAGAGAAAGGTGTTTACAAGAGCCTTGCCGGAAGTAAGCAATTCGAGGAAATTGTACGCAAGCAAGGAAGGCACCGGAAGAATCAAGGTGTTGGTTTTGAACGAAAGTTCAATGCCAATGGAGTTGAGTGGGAAGAAGATCAATACCCCAAGACGAAGTTTGTTCCTCAACAAGAGAAGTATGATCCTACTTCTTTCAAAGGGACACAAGCTCAAGATGATCTTCCACCACAAGACCACAAGCAAAAAGGCAAGGACAAGCTTCAAGAGGAAATTGATGCATTTGAAGAAGCTCCTAAGGCCTTGGTCAAGTGGGTTCCCAAGACTACTTCAAGTTCCACTTCATCAAGTACAACTACAACACCGAGGATTCCCATCAAGATGGTGTGGATCCCGAAGAAGAAGAACTAGAGAGTTCTTGAGGGTGACTCCGCCAACATACTTCACTCTTATCATCTTGGCAAGAACAAGTGCAATCAACTTCCACATCTTGCACTAGTTCAAGGAGTCACAAACCCTCTTGTTGGTAAGACAAGGGACAAGGTAACCTAAAAGCTTTCATAGACATCATCTTGTGTGTGCATCACTCTATGTCTATGGATATCCTTGTTTGTTCCTTGTGGGACTAACCCGTGTAGGTATTGAAAGTGCAACTCACTCCAATGGATAGCTCCAAATGATCTACATCAACATTGAGCATCCACATCTTCAACATCTACATGAAGTCATCATCGACAAAACCCAAGGTTAGTTCATCCCTCTTAGGGGGGATCTCACATCTAGGGGGAGCTTTACTCTAAGAATTGAGCTAAAGCAACTCTAATGGTGTGAACACAACAATGCTTTATGTAAAAGTGGTAACCCCACTTGTGCTTAAACGATGAGTATGACCTATGATCAAATGTTCTCATTTGACTCCTAAGTCAATATACTCATATATAGATGACCTAGTCATCGCAAATTGTTTGATAGATGCTAGAATTGGTTGTGCATGCTTTGCCACATATTTCAATTGCCATTTTATTGTGTGAGCATGTTGATTGCATATTTTACTCATTCGAGGACATCCACTTGTTGTTTTGATTGATTGGTTTTCTTTTCTTTTGCCAAGTGGATGGACAAGAATGCCTAAGAACCCTCTCTAGCTATCTATGCTTTTCTCGTCTCAAACTCTATTCATGCTACATCACAAAATTTGATCAAGTCAGATTCGAACCACTCTGTGTGAGGAGCACTCGGAGTCCCCGATTCGTCATAGACTTAAACTTCCAAAACTTCTTTGTGCTTTCGGTCTGACCGATTCCTCCATTTCGGTCATACCGAGATCACTAAGTCGATCTAGGTTTTCAATCTCGGTGCAACCGATTTGAACCTTTCGGTCACACCGAGTTTCAGTAACTGCTTGCAGTTATGAATCTCGGTGCCACCGAGTTTTTCCACTCGGTCCCACCGACAGGGTCGGGCTATGTATACTCACGGGCAAAATTTTGGAAATTTCTCTGAAACCCCTTCGCCCGCGCATAGCTCGCTCTGCCTCCAGGGTCTCCGGATCGTCTTCCTCGTCGCCAGTCGCCTCCTGTCGCTGGTCTCTGCCGCCGTCAACGGGAATCATCCCCGCTCTTGCCGCCGTAGCGAGTTCATCATCGAATTAGGGTATTAACTCGATCACTGTGCTATCCCGATCTGATTCCTAGCACATTGTGTTCGCTATGTATCTTGCCACGATTGAGATCATTCTTATCCAGTCAAAACACTCCGTAGTTTAGTCGTGAATTGAAAATTTAGGGTTAGGTTTCCGCCGAAACCATCTCGGACCCATCGAGTTGTGGAACTCGGTACCACCGATTCGGCTTAGGCCATTGCACATGTAATTTTCGGTCTGACCGAGCATTGCAAATCGGTGTGACCGAGTTCAGGACTTTGTGAAACCCTAGTAGTCTCGGTGCCACCGAACTGTGACTCGGTCTGACCGAGTTCACTAGTTTAGGTTCCAACAGCTGCTTCGGTATCACCGAGTTTACAAATCGGTTGATCCGAAATGCTTTCCGTGGAAAACTAAAACTAAGTTTTTGACTCATTCTTTTGCAAAAACCTCTGCATTTTGTGATGCTCATCCACTCTATCTCATCTATGTCTATTCACAGGGTCTGCCGTCATTGTTCGCAATATGTCTGATCAGAGTGACAGCCAGAACAGGTCAGAGGAGCAGGTTCACCTGAGTGAGGGCACTAGTCCCTCTAGCAGTTCAGATGATGGTAGCAGGAGCACTCCCAGCAACTTGCCCAAAGCTGCCACCAGAACAAGGAAGAAGAAAACTTCAGAGTCTGAGGATGAAGACTATGTGGCAGTTGAGGATGAGGCCACTTCCAAGAAGAAAGTGGTTAAGAAGGAATATAGCACTGCTGCTGCCACCAAGCCAGGCATGAAGCAAAAGGTTCCTGCAAAGAGAATTCCAATGTCTAAGGCCAGAGCATCTACTCAAGTCCCTTTGGGATCTGAACCCAAAGAGGCTGCTGCAGAAGGGAAGAAGAGGAAGGAGAGGATCAAAAAGACCACTGCTAGAGTGCTTGGGAGATCCTCAATCATGAGAGATTCTGAAGAGGAAGAGGAAGAAGAGGTTGCTGCACCAGCACCCAAGGCACAGAAGCTTATGGGTGATGCTATCAGGACAGGGGCTGCTTCATCAAAGCCCAAAGAAGCACCCAAAGCAGCCTCCAAGCCCAAGAGTGCACCTAAGAGGAATACCAGGAGTATACCAGCTGCTGAGAAGAACAAGGCCCCAGTGCCTGAAGTTGCTGCTGATGAAGATGATGAAGGACAAGTCCTGAGGAAGCTCAAACCCAAGATTCCAGACCACAATGATGCTCATCCTGTGGCTGAGAACATGAAGATCAGGAGAGACTCAGGACTGAGGAAATGGAGAGAGACAGACCCATATGCTACAAGAAGAAGAACTGCTGTTGATTACAGGTTCCACACAAAGGAACAACAAGATTTCTATGAGACAGTGCTGCTGGACAAGAAGCCTATAGTGTGTGAAATGAGGTGGGTCGACTGGAAGTATATCAAGGAAAATGAGGAACACTATCCTGGTGTGTTTGACAGCTTCAGTGCTTGTGGAGTTGCAGACTTTGTTGGGCAGAAGCTCACAAAGTGGAATGAGGAGCTCATAATGCAATTCTACTCCACACACACTTCTATCCAGATGGCAGGATAGTATGGATGTCTGAAGGTACAAGGTACCACTCAACTATTGAGGAATGGGCAAATCTGATCAATGCTCCTAAGGAAGAAGAAGATGACTTGGATGTCTATGCCAAGAAGAAGATGGATCACAACTCTATGGCAAACATGTACAAGGAGATTCCTGAAGATGATCTTGAGACTCACCAGTTTGGGTCAGTAAAACACTTGCTGTCAGGGCTGCCTAGAATCAATTGGATCCTTAGGCACACTCTCTTGCCCAAGTCTGGTGATCACAGAATGATCAGAGGCCATGCAATTAACTTGCTACATATATTTGATGTGCCACAGAAGTTCAAGGTCATGAGCCTTATAGTTGAGACTATCAAGAGGACTGCAGCAGACCAGAAAAGAAGTTGTGGATATGCCCCACAAATCCAGGAGTTGATAAACTCAAAGATGGGCATAGGCACATACCTGTTGGATAAGGAACACTTGCCTATCTACCCAGACTTCGAGGACAATCAAGTTGTGATGAATGAGAATGAACCATCATCAGTACAAGCTCAAGAGAAGAAGGAGAAAGCAAAGAAAGAGAAGGCTGCCAAGATGCCAACTCAAGAGGAGGCATCTGAGTACTTTTTGAAGAGCAAGCAGGACCAGCTTGGTTATTTGATAGCATCAACTCTGAGGATTGAGAAGGGGTTGGCCACCCTGACTCAAAACCAGGAGAGCTTGGAAAGAATCGTGGAGCAAAAATTCTATGATTTAGATGTCAAAGTAACTGAGATTCAGTCAGTTGTGGAGCAGCTACAAGATGATATGCAGGAGAGGAAGGGCAGAACAACCATTGATGCATTTGCCAGAGTGCCTCGAGCTCAGAGATCAACTGCAGTGCCAGTAACAGACACCAGAGCCACTTCATCTGCACCAGCTACAGCTTCAGTGCCACCAGCTCCAGCACCTACTCCATCAGCTCCATCTACTTCGACTGAAGCCTTCGTTCTTGGAGTTCTCCGGACACCACCACCTGAAGACCAAGCCTGAGAGACGTTCTAGTGCTATGCATTTTCTATGAACTTTTTGGTAACTTGTTGCCAAAGGGGGAGAAACATGTATAGATCATAGGCTTCGAGAGAGAGCGTTGCTTTTTATTCTCTCTTGCTTTGGTGGTTGAACTTTGTTTGTCTTTTGATTGCTTGAGATACTATGCTATTATCTGTGAGACATTGATGATCATGTGGTTGATCATAAGCTACACTTATGCTTGTTAGATGATATTATCTTACTTATCCTTATATGATCATTCACTTTGCTTGGTGATGAGTGCATGCATTTAATTCTTATCATTTTGAGCGCTCCACCAAGATGTATGTGACATGGAAGAGTAACCCATGATCCTAAATCATTGTGCATTTGCAGTCCAAAGCAAATCTTAAGATATGCACAAATTTAGGGGGAGCTCTTGCTTTTCACATACTTCTCAAAGTGACAATATCTTTCACTCTTATTATCATTTGTCGAAGCTTTGATCTATATGTTGTCATCAATTACCAAAAAGGGGGAGATTGAAAGTGCAACTATCCCTGGGTGGTTTTGGTAATTACTAACAACATATAGCTCATTGAGCTAACATTATTCCAAGATTAATATTTCAGGAAAAGCTCAATGAATGGCATGGCATGGATGAGGAAAGTGGATCCCTCAAAATTCTAAGGACAAAAAGTTTGGCTCAAGCTTGAAGCTCAAGACTATACATTTTATATTTTAGTGATCCAAGATCACATTGAGTCTATAGGAAAAGCCAATACTATCAAGGAGGGATGAGGTGTTCTTAATGGCTTGCTTGCTCAAAATGCTTAGTGATATGCTCCAAAATCCACAACTACCTTCCCACATCCACATATGACCTAAACCAAAAGTAAAACTCGGCCCCACCGATTCTTTCTATCCGACGCCACCGAGTTTCAAATGTCATAGCCACTGCCACAAACCCTAGGCAAATCGGTCTCACTGATAGGGATCTCGGTCTCACCAAGATGGGATTGTAATCTCTCTATTTCCCTTCGTAACTTTTCGGTCTTACCGAGATGAGCGATCGGTCCCACCGAGATTGCAATATAAACTCTCTGTTTCCCTTTTGTAACATTTCGGTCTCACCGAGATGAGCGAATCGGTCCCACCGAGTTTACCTGACCAACTCTCTGGTTAGCTTATTACCAAAATCGGTCCCACCGAGTTTGTGTAATCGGTCACACCGAGATTACGTTATGCCCTAACCCTAACCATATCGGTCCTACCGAGTTGCATCTCAGTCCCACCGAAAATCCTAACGGTCACTAGGTTTGCTGAATCGGTCTGACCAAGCTTAACCATTCGGTCCCACCGAGTTTGGCAAATTGTGTGTAACGGTTAGATTTTGTGTGGAGGCTATATATACCCATCCACCCACTCTTCATTCATGGAGAGAGCCATCAGAACATACCTACACTTCCAATACACATTTTCCGAGAGAGAACCACCTACACTTGTGTTGAGGTTAATATATTCCGTTCCAACCATATGAATCTTGATCTCTAGCCTTCCCCAAGTTGCTTTCCACTCAAATCTTCTTTCCACCAAATCCAAATCCTGTGAGAGAGAGTTGAGTGTTGGGGAGACTATCATTTGAAGCACAAGAGCAAGGAGTTCATCATCAACACACCATTTGTTACTTCTTGGAGAGTGGTGTCTCCTAGATTGGCTAGGTGTCACTTGGGAGCCTCCGACAATATTGTGGAGTTGAACCAAGGAGTTTGTAAGGGCAAGGAGATCGCCTACTTCATGAAGATCTACCACTAGTGAGGCAAGTCCTTCATGGGCGGCGGCCGTGATGGAATAGACAAGGTTGCTTCTTCGTGGACCCTTCGTGGGTGGAGCCCTCCGTGGACTCGCGCAACCGTTACCCTCCGTGGGTTGAAGTCTCCATCAACGTGGATGTACGATAGCACCACCTATCGGAACCACGACAAAAACATATGTGTCTCCAATTGCGTTTGAATCCTCCAAACCCTTCTCTTTACATTCTTGCAAGTTGCATGCTTTACTTTCCGCTGCTCATATACTCTTTTGCATGCTTGCTTGAATTGTGTGGAGATTGCTTGACTTGTGCTAAGATAGCTAAAATCTGCCAAGAACTAAAATTGCGAAAAGGCTAGATTTTTATTTGGTCAAGTAGTCTAATCACCCCCCTCTAGACATACTTTCGATCCTACAGGGGGTCGGGGAGGGGAGGGGCTCTGGGGAAGAATGTTGGGGGCAAAGAGGGGAAACAATGGAGTTACCAAAGCAGCCCTTTTTCGTTCATGTGGCAGGGGTAAAACAGGATTATCGCAGGGCTAAACTTTCGGGCGCGAGATATTTTGATGTGAGCGGGAAGTTTGAAAGCTTTTGGCGCCTCAAATTATATTCTGCTCTTGTACGGCTGACTATGATATCATGGCCGAGAATTTGTTTTGGTGCAAGTTTTGAAAATCAATGTCTCCAACTCGAAAATTAGATTGTCCATTCAATTCAAATATGGATCATTGAGCTACTACAAGCAAATACCATCATACGGTCCAATTCAAATGAAATTCCAAATGTGTTTATCCTAAATATGATGGCAAAAGCAAAAATGTGTATGTGTATGTGTATGAATAAAGTGGATGATTATAGAGTTTGAACATGCCCATATGTGTATATCTCTAGGTTTTATATATGAATTTGAAATCACAAAATCCTGACTTAAATAATGTACCTCCGTTTAAATGAATTACAAAAGCTAATGATGGAGTCAAATTCCAAAATTCCAATCTTAGGTTTGTAATTCTAGTACATCAAGGTATATCACGCATGTTCAAAAGTATCGTTATCTCATAGTCCAAATTGTGAAACAAATTGATCAACCATGAGTGCACACACTATTGACCATGTATATCTCAATTACGCTAAAGTCCCTCAAATATAGACACCTCACT